>NC_056629.2:171064360-171364360 GCF_002870075.4 Lactuca sativa | reverse complement strand
GAGAATGAGAAAAAGAAAAATATGAATCTTGTATGTATTGATATGAATTAAAGCTCTAGATACAAAAGATTCACACACATACGCTCCTTATTCTCTCTGGCCGTAAACTCCTTCTAGTTGCTAAAGTCATTGGTTTTTGCTTCTAATTCAACCTTCAGGGGTTTCTATCCTTTCCTGAGTTGATATCCTTCATATCTCAGGTCCTCAACTTCTCTTTTAAATATATCAATTTGTTCCCGAAGAAATTTAATCGTAGTTTCACAAACTGGAGTACATGTTACTTTAGTGACCGAAATGTTTTCAGAACTCATTGTTTTTCTACACTTCAAAGTATCAAGTTCTACAATTACATCAGCAAGACTAAGATGATTGAAATCTTTTGTCTTCTTGATGATGGCCACGTTCATATCCCACGATTTCGGAAGTGAATTTAGCAGCTTTTTGTTTATCTCGGACTTAGTCAAGAAGATCCCGACTATATTCATCTCAGTAGTGAGTGTAGTGAATCGCTGCAACTGAGCTTCGAGGTTTCTCCAGGGATATAATCGAAAATGTTGAAATTTTGTCTTAACATATCCTGACGACTCTCTTTCATGTTTTCAACTCCCTCGTAGACCTTAAAATCAATTAAAAAGCACAACTAGAAGCTAAGATAAAAATTAAACATCAAATTTAAAATGCCCTTTTTTTTAAAAGTCAACCTTAAAAGTCAAATTTAAAAAATTAAACTCAAAAGTCAAACTTGAAAAGTCAAACCAAAAAGTTAAATTTGAAATTTTAAAAGTTAAACGAAAAACTTAAAGTTTAAAATCAAAGGTCAAACCTGAAAGTCAAAATCAAAATTTGAAATAAAAAGTCAAAAATAAAAGAAAAAATAAAAACAATTTATTATTATTATTATTATTATTATTATTATTATTATTATTATTTTGAATGGAAATAGAATTTAAAAATAAAAGAAATTGAGTTTTTAGGTTAAAAGTGTCAAAATTCGAAATTAGGAAGCGACAGGTAGTGTTTAAGTTTAAATTTTCGAAGTAAAAGCTCAAGAGTTTGGTTAGCCGAGATGGTTAGGCACCTTGTTGATGATCTTGAGGTCCCGAGTTCGATCACGATCACCCTCAATTCGTTTCCTATTTTTATAAAGGCGCCGATGCTTGCTGCTGAGCCAAGCCGTCAAGCCGCAAACGGAGCCGCAATCCGAGCCGAGAACTATTTCCGGCCGAGAAATCCGATCGGCTGTAAGCTCCGGTGCACCCTAGCCGTAAACACGAACCCCGCCGTCGGCCGTGAACAGTTTCCGGCCGTGAACTATTTCCGGCAGTAAGCTCCGGCCGAAAACCCTTCAACGATTACGTGAAAAACAACGATTTTCCGACTTTGAAGCTTTAAAACTCGATCAAAAACCCTTTTTTATGAAAAACACGAAGAACAAACCCCCCTTATTTTTGCGAGATCTATCCAAAAATGCAAAAATATTTCGAAAATAAGATCAAATAATGCTCCAAAATAGGGTTTACTGCCCAAGAATCTAGACTTCACGGTTGATGAATTTGACTGGTTTGCGGCCGTGAACTCAGTGTTTACGGCCGTAATCTTGGACCGAGAACACAGAATCTTCGATTTTTGGATGAAACAATAAATTCTTTTGACTGATACAACCAGGCTCTGATACCAATTGTAAGTCCCTAATTTGCCTGTATATCAATCAGATCCGTTTGATGGTGTGGAATCCCAATCAAACGGATGATGTCAGATCAAATACAAGAGAAGAAGAAGAAGAAGATGATGAATCTCAATGTATTAATGAATAGAATGATGATCCGGATACAAGAGATTCACACACACACACTAACACACAATAGTTCTTCTCTCTCTCTCTCTGGCCGTACACTCTCTTCATGTTCATCAATCTCTACTCCTCACTCTAACACCTATATTTATACTTGGAGAACATGGGCTTGATAACACATGGGCCGTAAGTGAGTTTACGGCCGTAAACTAGACCATAAATTCATAAATATTACAGAAAAATACAAATGCCTAGAAAAGTAAAGTACAAACCATATTTTGACCCAACATAGTGCCTTTTGGAAGGAAGCAATTGATGATGAAATATCATCAATTCTTGAGAACAACACATGGGTGTTGTCTGATTTGTCTCCGGTTTCTAAACCTCTTGGTTGCAAATGGATTTTCAAAAAGAAAATGAATGTTAACGGGACTATTGACAAATTCAAAGCCCGATTATTCATTCAAGGTTTTATACAAAACCCAATATTTACTATTTTGACACGTATGCTCCAGTTGCACGTATTTCTACTATTAGATTGTTGGTTGCCTTGGCAAGTATCCACAATCTGGTTATTCACCAAATGGATGTGAAAATACCCTTTTTGATGTAAGTAAGTTAAGCAGGTATTCTTCCTCAACTTCTGGTTGGGTATTCTTGCTTGGGGGAGGTGCCATTTCTTGGGCTTCCAAGAAACAATCTTGCATTACAAACTCAACAATGGAATCTGAGTTTGTTGTGTTAGCAGCTGCTGGTAAAGAAACAGAGTGTCTAAGGAATTTAGTCTATTAGATTCCTTTGCGGTCTAAACCGATAGCACCTATTTCTATCCTTTGTGATAGTGATGTCGCTTTAGCTAAGGCATATATCCAGGTTTATAATGGCAAGTCTAGACACCTAGGTGATAGACATAGTATGATTAGAGAACTAATCATGAATGGTGTGATTTCGGTTGAGTTTGTGAAATCGAAACAAAATTTGGCAGATCACTTGACTAAAGGTCTGACAAGAGACTTAGTGCACAAGTCTGTAATTGGTATGGAATTAAAGTCCATTTAATTCTGTAATGATGAGACACCCAATTCCTTCCTAATATAATGTTAAGAGTTGAATTCAATGTGGAAAGCTCATACTTATAGATTAGAACACATGAAGTATTTATCCCAAGTATGTGTTCGGTTCTGCAAGTTAGCCAAGTTGAAGTTTAACTTCTTAATAATTCCTTTGATAAATGTATGTGCAGATACATGGAAAGGAGTTACCTACGTGATTGTGAAGTGTAGCCGCATTTCAAGAGGATGTGGACTTGACCTTGATACGATCACGAGAGGATTGGGACACACGACTTTATAATAGTGTCAAGTTGTATTTTGCTAGAAATTCAATAAACTACTAAGTATTTTAGTTTCTGGTATTCAAATGGGTTGATGGGCTCAATTCTTAGAACACCCTGATTCTCAAGTATTTGCAAATGTAAGATACTAAGTGGAAATTCAATCGTTTCGATATTTTCATTATGTACTAGTTTGGTTTGTTTAATAAGGTTATGTTTGTTCAAGGGTTACACTAAAATGGGGGAGGATTGTTTGTGATTTTAGTGTCACCGTGTCATTTTAAGTAACTAGAACTAACATGTGAATTAAAGGGCTTCATAATTTGTACTCTAATATATGTACGATGTTGTGTGAAGTGGACGCATGTATAAGATCGAATTAGAAGTCGGTTCGACGACTAGTCGGGGGTCTGGGGGCAGCGCTCCTGGGTCCGGGGTTTCCAAAGGGGCAGCCCCCCTTTGGCGGGGTCTAGGGGCAGCGCCCTTAGCGAGGTTGAGGGGAAATGCCCCAAAACCTCACCAAATTTTACAGATGGGAACATAGTGGAAAATTCAATTTCTTGAGGGTGATTATGGTAAAACTAACAAAACTCGTTAGTTTTGATAACCCTAAATCCTCATTAAATCCGGATTATCCTGACTTGATTCCAAAGCAACTAATGATGGTTCAACCCTACTAAAACCCTAATCTCGTTTAATATATAAACAACTCTTCATTTTCAGAAGAGGGTTACGAATCTTAGCTCTCGTTTTCATCTAACTGTCACAGAATCTCTCTAGCAAATTGGCTTAAGATTTCGGTGCCTAGAATCGCAAATGTCTATTTGGATTATCCTAAGTTGAATTTCTTGCAACACAGACATAGGGTATAAATATCATTTCGGAAAATGTATTCACGATCCAAGTTGGTATCCAGATCTCCACAACAAACCCTAAGTTTCTTACAAAGACTTTGAATAGGTCCAACTTAGCGGATGATTTGTTGAAGTTTTTATTTTATTATGCATTAATAAATTATAGTATTTTACGATTGGGATTAGGATAAGTCTAATAGGTTAGGCCATATTGTCACGCATATAACTACTAGCCTTATGTGCATGGGTATTTACAATACCTTCAATTCAATCGTCATTTGATTCAATAAAAAAACTCAGTTTTGCTTTCGAGATACGTAGAGCATCATCTAAAAAAACTTTTTGTAAAATATTTAAACATACATTTGGAATAACTATTGGTTTAAAACAACACTATTAACATTAACCTCAAAAGAAAGTAATAAGCTAAATATGTTAACCAAAAGACAACTTTAAAACCATTTTCGACCCACAGGTTTTGACCCCCTACTGGTGACCTTAGATGGTGCGAGTTGATTTGGTTGAATATATAAATACGATGCGATGCGGGACCTTCACTTTTTCCTTTTTTCCTTTTTGTAAGATGGCATTTTCTTTGCTTAGTCATAGGGATACGGGGAACCACCCGAATTACGTGGCGCGCAGCTCTCGTATTTGCAGTTATACCAAATGACAAAAAACATCCTCCATTTAAATAGCATATTCCCCGAATGTCCTCTTTTATCCCCCTTTTTCAAAAAGCACGATTATCCATCCATCCATCCATCTTTTTTTTTTTTTTTTTTTTTTTTTTTTTTTTTTAATTTGAAACTTCTCCTTTTGTTTCTTGTTACATTACATGTAAGTTTGGCTTTTCTTCAATGTTTTCTTAGAAAATATATTTTTTCAAGTTATATATCCGTTTCACTGTCTTAACAAACAAACTCAAATATTTGAAAATATATTTTTCAAAATATAAATTAAGAGGGCGTTTGAATAGAGAAAAAAATCACAGCTCATAGCTTATTGTTTATCTCCACAACTATAAGCTAAGTTTATGTGTTTGGATAGGAAACACCTTCTAAATGACAACACATATAGTTAAAGCCAACGGGATTTGAAGATGGATTAAATTAATTTTGAAGTGTTTCATACCAAATGGTTGGTATTAGGTCATTTTGATGATTTTGATGGTAGCAATTTTTACGCTTAATAGAAATTATAAGATGACATAATAAGTTTTTGAATTGTTTTTTTTTAATAGAAAAAAAAAGCAAGATATGTTTGAGTAATTCTCAAGCAAAGTGAAGTGAAAATTACAAAATTTTGGTTACGGAATATAATCTCACCTACGACAATAAATACACATATGCTTAAGAGAAGTGTTATGTCATATGGCCCTTACTTAAACCATGACCTTGTGAGATCCCATAATTGTGTATTTTAAAACTACCATCTATGATATGCGTCTTGGTTTAAGTGATTGAGTTTTTTATTTTCTTTATTATTGACGGCACCAACCAATTAATATATCTATAGAAGGAAATAACAAGTGATTGAGATCCATAATTGTGTATTTTACGCTTTACTTAATTAATCATATAATAAGTTAAGTTGATTCTTAATTATGTTAATTGTAACATCCGAATTTTCAGGTATTATTTTTATTCTTTTATTTTTGGGTGTTGTGAGGAGACTCGGCGAGTTGGAGTCTAAACTCGCCAAGTAGGATTGCAGTTTTGCACGCGGGTTCGCATCTGGACTCGGCGAGTCCACGCTGTTTAATGAAACCCTAATTTCCAGGGTTTGAGACCTATTTAAAGGGGCTTATGGCCGTCATTTGCGGCCACCAACCCCAGAGAGAAACCCTAAAGAGATCTTGAGCGTCTTGGGAGAGAGAGGAGGCCATTGTTAACCTTTGAAGCATTGTTTGGCAAGGCAAAGGAGGTTCTAGCTAAGAGGAAGCAAGGGAGGTGGACATTCTTCGAATTTGGAGCTCAGAGCATCACTTTGGAGGTAATATTTTGGCTCCCTTTTTGTTGTTATGATGAACATGGAGGTTTAGGGTTTCTTGACCCCTTTGTTGGTTAGATTTGATGTCCATTTTGTCCCTATTTGTGATGAGGCTTGGAAGGGGATCCATAGAGGTCCAGAGAAGCTTTATTCCTCAAGCTTTATGAGGATTTATGGGAGTTTTGACCATGGGTTATGAAATATGGGGCTAAAACATCATATAGGAGCAAATAGATGTTGTTTGAGCATCAAGGTTTGGACTTTACATGATTATCATGCATGGGGAGGTCAGATCTATGATTGAGGGAACTACTCAGTGAGTCAGGGGGACTGAGTTCAAGCCGAAACTCGCCGAGTTGTTCTTGAGACTCGGCGAGTTGAGTCGTGTTAGCCCCGCGATTCATGCCAGGTGGAACTCGTCGAGTCAGGGAGGTACTCGGCGTGTCAAGAGAGGATCTAAGAGAGTCAGTGGACACGTGTAGACTCGTCGAGTCGCCCTAGTGCACTCGCCGAGTCCGGTCAAAGTTGACCGTTGACCTTGTTGACTTTTAGGGTTGAGTGCAGTTGTATTTATGAGTGTATTACTTTGTGTGATTAGGCGGAGGCTAGATCTCATTTATTCCGAGTCAGATATTTACCGAGACATCGAGGTGAGTCTTCTCACTATACATTACCTAGAGTGGTATATTGTGTAGACCAGAGGGTCTTATGGGTTATGTATGAGATTATATGCTATGTGTTATGTGTATATTGTATGTTGTTATAGACCGGACCGAAGGGTCCAACGATACAGATCGGGCCGAAGGGCCTAACGAGCTATGACCGGACCAGAGGGTCCAACGAGCTACGGGACTGGAGGGTCCCGCTGAGACACATTGACCGGAGGGTCGTATTATAGCCTTGAGTGGCGTATGGGTTGTATGCGGTATTTTGGGGAACTCACTAAGCATTTATGCTTACAGTTGTTGTGTGATGTGTTTTAGGTATCAGTGATGAGCGCGGGAAGGCGTCGTCATGATCCGTACACACTTGAGTAGTTTATGTTTTGGATTCTGGGGAGATGTTTTTGTGATAAATACATTTGATACAATATGGGTGATGTTATTTTGTGAGTAAATGAATGTTTTGAAAATGAAAAATTGTTTTGAAAATTTACGTTGTTACAAGTTGGTATCAGAGCCTTGGTTTGAGGGATTCGGATGCATCATCGGGCGCATCTGAACTCAAACTGAGGATTTGAGAAAAATTTTGTTAATAAAGTAAAACTTTTGAGAAGAGTAAAAAGAGTTTAGAGACAAACAGAGCAGAGCCGTGTGTACGATCAGCCATCGCCCGAACGACGAATTCCCCAAAAGTACCCTTACTTTATGTGTTATGAGATATGTCATATTATGCATGCTAGAGTAGGTTAAGTATACATATTAGGACTAGAGTGGCCTGATTTGTGATGCCCTAGCCTAGGAGTTTTCTACTGCTGAGATGCTTTGAGAGCGAGTGATAGCAGTTAGGAGCTCATGAGAATAGAGTACTTGTAATCCAAGATCCAAGGAGGAGGACTTGAAGTGAATGCTGATGCGGTGTGGTCAGTAGTATTGGGCCCATACTACTGAAGACACCGGATCAGTGGGCATTCCAAGTAAGAATCTTTTGGACAACGGAGGACAAGTAGGGTTGCGTCATCGAGTATGTGAATGCCTGATCGAGTCTCTGATAAATTTATGTTGTATTTCAGAGGCATCATGGTTGGGACTCGACACACATCTGAGAGCAGTGGTGTCAGCGACGAGGAGATCTGTCGATTGATTCATGAGGAGGTGGTTGCTGCCATCCGGGTGGAGATTCCTGAGATGTTTGGGGACATCAAGACCACGTTGATTGAGACTTTTGATGAGCGGTATGCGGCACTGACTGAGGCTGCTGCAGCTGCAGCTACTGCTGCTGTTGCTGCTGCCAGACCTCAGGGGGGTGACTCGTTGTTGTTCCGAGAGTTCAGCAACACGAAGCCACCAGAGTTCGATGGGACGCAGGACTCGATTTCCGCCATGAGGTGGATCTACGACATCGAGGGATGTTTCTATACGTGCTCTTGTCCAGAGCACTTGAGGGTTCGGTTCGCTTTGAACCAGCTCCGTCTGGGAGCGAAGGATTGGTGGAAGTTCGTGACGGCGAACTTCACTCTGGCTGAGATTTCTGAGGTGACCTGGGAGAGGTTCACCGCTATGTTCCGAGAGGAGTATGTTCCCCCGGTAGAGAGGGAGCGGTTGATCCAGGAGTTCTTGACCCTCAAGCAGGGTACTGATTCGGTGACAGTCATCACCAAGAAGTTCCATGAGAGGGCGATGTTTTTCCCTGAGTAGGTGTCGACTGAGCAGGCTCGTATGAGCCGTTATATGGGTGTTCTGAGGAGAGATATTCGGGAGTTCGTGGCGAACTCGACTTACCGGACATTTGCTGAGCTCCAGGCAAATGCCCGAAAGAGGGAGATCGAGCTGGAGACTCAGGCCAGGGAGGAGGCCAAGTCTCATAGGATGGATCAGTGGCCGGCTCAGTCTCAGCCGGCAGCCAAGCGGGCTAGACCCGCTGATTCGAGATCTGGAGGCGCGAAGGGCCGCACTTGTGGGAAGTGCGGTAAGAGCCATGAGGGGTCGTGCAAGGTTGGGGTATGCTACAAGTGTGGGAAGGAGGGGCATACCGCGAGGGATTGCCCCAAGGGATTCTCGATTTGCTTTCATTGCAACCAGACCGGCCATCGGAAGGCTGAGTGCCCGCGGCTTCTTCAGGGATCAGCGCAGGGATCTGCGCCTGCTACTAGGGTTACTGAGGTTCGGCCGGTGAAGGCCGAGGCCCCGAGGGCTCGTGGAAGAGCATTTCAGTTGACCACGGAGGAGGTCCGCGCGACGCTCGATGTTGTGGTTGGTATGTATTTTCTTTTCATCTTTTATTTGAGTTGAGTTTTATGCTTATATGACCGCATGCGTAGGTACTTTTCTTGTGAATTATGTGCCTGCTTTGGTGTTATTTGACTCGGGTGAGAGTCGGTCGTTTGTTTCCATAGCATTTAGTCAGTATATTAGTACCCGTCGAGAGGCATTGGATCAGCCTCTGCGAGTTTCCATAGCTGATGGGTGAGTTGTGTATGCTTCGGATGTGATTCGAGGATGTGTCCTTGAGATCTTCGGTGTGGAGTTTCCGATAGATCTGGTCCCGATCACGATGGGGGACGTGTGTGTGACAGTGGGTATGGATTGGTTGAGCCATTATGGAGCTGTGATAGACTGCAAGTGTCAATTGGTGACGATTTGAGACCCTAGTGGGGGAGTTCTTATGGTGTACGGCGAGGGTACACGCACGGGGTCAACATTTTGTTCGGCCGCAAGGGCGAGGCAGAGTCTACAGTAGGGCTGTAGGGGATTTGTGGAATATGTGATCAATGCGAGGGTTGGTTCACAGGGACCGAAGTCAGTGGATGAGGTCCCGATAGTGCGTGAGTTTCCGGATGTGTTTCCAGAGGAGTTGCCGGGTGTGCCTCCGGAGAGGCAAGTAGAGTTCGGTATTGATTTGGATCCAGGAGTTGCGCCTATCGCCAAGGCGCCTTATCGCCTTGCGCCTTCGGAGATGCAGGAGCTATCCTCGCAGCTCCAGGAGCTGCTGGGGAAAGGGTTTATCAGGCCGAGCAGTTCGCCATGGGGGCGCCCATTCTTTTTGTCAAAAATAAGGACGGTTCGCACCGGATGTGCATTGACTATCGTCAGTTGAATAAGCTAACGGTCAAGAACCGTTACCCATTGCCGAGGATTGATGATTTGTTCGATCAGTTGCAAGGAGCATCTTGGTTCTCCAAGATCGATTTGAGGTCTGGGTATCATCAGGTGAGGGTGCGGGAGGAGGACGTCTCGAAGACAGCATTCCGGACTCGTTATGGGCATTACGAGTTCGTGGTGATGCCCTTTGGACTCACCAACGCACCAGCGGTGTTCATGGATCTCATGAACAGGGTGTGCAGACCAATGTTGGACCGCACGCTGATCGTGTTCATCGACGACATTCTGGTGTATTCGAGATCCAAAGAGCAGCATCAGGAGCATTTGAGGGAGATCCTCGGAGTTCTGATATCGGAGAGGCTTTATGCCAAGTTCTACAAATGTGAGTTCTGGTTATGAGAGGTCCAGTTTTTGGGGCATCTCGTTAACCAGAAGGGGATATTGGTCGACCCGGCCAAGATTGAGGCGGTTATGAGGTGGGAGGTGTCAAGATCACCCACCGAGATCAAAAGTTTTTTGGGATTGGCCGGCTATTATCGGAGATTTATTAAGGTTTCTCCAAGATCGTTGTGCCACTCACCAAGTTGACCTTGAATGGTGTTGCGTTTTCTTGGGGTCCGGAGCAGCAGACCTCGTTCGAGACACTTCGTAGGAAGTTATGCGAAGCCCCAGTGTTAGCCCTTCCGGAAGGGATGGAGGATTTTGTGGTTTATTGTGACGCATCGATATCCAGATTGGGAGCGGTGCTTATGCAGAGGAGGCATGTGATAGCATATGCATCGAGGCAGCTTAAGCCTCATGATTCGAGATATCCCACTCACGATTTGGAGCTGGGAGCGGTAGTGTTCGCTCTCAAGATCTGGCAACACTACCTGTATGAGGTTCAGTGTATGATATACACGGACCACAAGAGCTTGAAGCGTTTGATGGATCAGCCCAACCTAAATATGCGACAAAGGAGGTGGTTAGATGTGGTCAAGGATTATGATTGTGAGATCATGTACCACCCGGGCAAGGCTAATGTTGTAGCCGATGCACTGAGCCATAGGGCGGAGAGCACCCCATTGCGAGATGTATGTTTGAGATTGACGGTGATGACCCCGGTTTTGGATGCTATTCGTGGGGCCCAGGCTGAGGCTATGCAGCCTGAGAGACAGAAGAGGGAACGGGTTGTCGGGCTGGTATCGGAGTTCGTTACCGATAGCCGGGGGCTTATGACATTTCAGGGTCGGATTTGGGTACCGTCCCTGGACAGGATGCGTACCATTTTGATGGAGGAGGCTCATCGATCGAAATTCTCGATCCATCCTGGGGCCACTAAGATGTTTTTGGACCTGAAAAAGGATTATTGGTGGCCCTGTATGAAGAGGGATGTCGCATGGTTTGTACAGAGATTCTTGACCTGTCGCAGGGTTAAGGCCGAGCATCAGCGTCCACATGGTAAGTTGCAGCCATTGGATATTCCCGAGTGGAAATGGGAATAGATTGCCATGGACTTCATCACCAAATTGTCAAGAGCCACGAGGGGTGTCGATGCAATTTGGGTGATTGTTGATAGGTTGACAAAGAGTGCTCACTTCCTGGCCATCAGTGAGAGCTCTTCCGCGGAGAAGTTGGTAGAGATGTACGTGAGAGAGGTGGTATCGCGGCATGGAGTACCGATTTCGATTGTCTCAGATCGAGATGTACGTTTCACTTCCAGATTCTGGAAGAAGTTTCATGAGGAATTGGGTACGAAACTGCATTTTAGTACTGCATACCACCCACAGACCGACGGGCAGAGTGAGCGTATGATTCAAACGCTCGAGGACATGCTCCGAGCATGTGTGTTGGATTTCGGTGGAAGTTAGGACACGTATTTGTCCTTGGCAGAGTTCTCTTACAACAACAGCCATCATTCGAGCATTGGCATGCTGCCCTTTGAGCTGTTGTATGGGAGGAGGTGTCGGACCCCTATTTGTTAGGGGAGAGGTAGGGCAGCGTGTGATGGGTAGTACCGAGATTGTGCTTCAGACGACAGAGCAGATCCAGCAGGTCAGACAGAGGTTGTTGACCGCTCAGAGTCGTCAGAAGAGTTATGCGGATAGACGCCGGTCCGAGCTTGAGTTTCAGGGCGGCGACTTTGTGCTCCTAAAGGTCTCTCCTTGGAAAGGAGTGATTCGATTCAGGAAGAGGGGCAAGTTGGGGCCCCGATATATTGGTCCTTTCAGGGTGATCGCGAGGGTAGGCAGGGTAGCCTATCATTTGGAGTTGCCAGCAGAGTTGGGTCAGATTCACGACACTTTCCACGTGTCGCAGTTGCGAAAGTGCATAGCCGACGAGTCGGCAGTAATGCCACAAGAAGATATTCAGGTGGATGCGAGCCTGAATTATGCTGAGAGACCAGTGGCAATCAGAGATTAGAAGATCAAGGTCCTGAGGAATAAAGAGGTGCAACTGGTGCAGGTCCAGTGGCAACATCGGAAAGGGTCAGAGTTAACTTGGGAGCCGGAGCGTGAGATGCGTGAGCAGCATCTGGAGTTATTTGCAGAGTGAGACTTCAAGGGCGAAGTCTGATTCTAGTGGGGGAGAATTGTAACATCCGGATTCCCAGGTATTATTTTTATTCTTTTATTTTTGGGTGTTGTGAGGAGACTCGGCGAGTTGGAGTCTAAACTCGCCGAGTAGGATCGCGGTTTTGCATGCTGGTTCGCGTCTGGACTCGGCGACTCCAAGGGTGGACTCGGCGAGTCCATGATGTTTAATGAAACCCTAATATCCAGGGTTTGAGACCTATTTAAAGGGGCTTATGGCCGTCATTTGCGGCCACCAACCCCAGAGAGAAACCCTAAAGAGATCTTGAGCGTCTTGGGAGAGAGAGGAGGCCATTGTTAACCTTTGAAGCATTGTTTGGCAAGGCAAAGGAGGTTCTAGCTAAGAGGAAGCAAGGGAGGTGGACATTCTTCGAATTTAGAGCTCAGAGCATCACTTTGGAGGTAATATTTTGGCTCCCTTTCTGTTGTTATGATGAACATGGAGGTTTAGGGTTTCTTGACCCCTTTGTTGGTTAGATTTGATGTCCATTTCGTCCCTATTTGTGATGAGGCTTGGAATGGGATCCATAGAGGTCCAGAGAAGCTTTATTCCTCAAGCTTTATGAGGATTTATGGGAGTTTTGACCATGGGTTATGAAATATGGGGCTAAAACATCATATAGGAGCAAATAGATGTTGTTTGAGCATCAAGGTTTGGACTTTACATGATTATCATGCTTGGGGAGGTCAGATCTATGATTGAATGGAACGGATCTGACATCAGAAGTGGTTTTGAGTTTATTCATGGCATGAACTCGCCGAGTCTGAAGAACAGACTCGGCGAGTAGTATGAAATTTGCCCGTAATCACTCAGTGAGTGGACTTGTCGAGTTGAGGGAACTACTCAGTGAGTCAGGGTGAGTCAGGGGGACTGAGTTCAAGCCGAAACTCGCCGAGTTATTCTTGAGACTCGGCGAGTTGAGTCGTGCTGGCCCCGCGATTCATGACAGGTGGAACTCGTCGAGTCAAGGAGGTACTCGGCGTGTCTAGAGAGTATCTAAGAGAGTCAGTGGACACGTGTAGACTCGCCGAGTCGCCCTAGTGCACTCGCCGAGTCCGGTCAAAGTTGACCGTTGACCTTGTTGACTTTTAGGGTTGAGTGCAGTTGTATTTATGAGTGTATTACTTTGTGTGATTAGGCGGAGGCTAGATCTCATTTATTCCGAGTCAGATATTTACCGAGACATCGAGGTGAGTCTTCTCACTATACATTACCTAGAGTGGTATATTGTGTAGACCAGAGGGTCTTATGTGTTATGTATGAGATTATGTGCTATGTGTTATGTGTATGTTGTATGTTGTTATAGACCGGACCGAAGGGTCCAACGATACAGACCGGGCCGAAGGGCCTAACGAGCTATGACCGGACCAGAGGGTCCAACGAGCTATGGGACTGGAGGGTCCCGCTGAGACACATCGACCGTAGGGTCGTATTATATCCTTGAGTGGCATATGGGTTGTATGCGGTATTTTGGGGAACTCACTAAGCATTTATGCTTACAGTTGCTGTGTGATGTGTTTCAGGTACCAGTGATGAGCGCGGGAAGGCGCCGTCATGATCCGTACACACTTGAGGAGTTTATGTTTTGGATTCTGGGGAGATGTTTTTGTGATAAATACATTTGATACAATATGGGTGATGTTATTTTGTGAGTAAATGAATGTTTTGAAAATGAAAAATTGTTTTGAAAATTTACGTTGTTACATTAATGTTGATTTGGTCATTCATTCTTCTGTTCACGACATGTAGTTTTGGTCTTTAACATGCCTAGAAGAGTTTTTGGTAGCTTCTGATGGTTCCTTCATTGATGAGAAGTTGTTTCCGTCGGTGTCAGTGTAACATACATAGATTTTATGAGTAGCAAGTCAGGAAAATTGCACTACAAAGAACATTTTTTTAAAAAAAATGCACTGCGCCTAAAAGTGTGAGAGGTAGCACGGGCTACCCATGGCTCCCACTAAGGCCCTCCATTGGTTGCCTATTCTAATTCTCCTACTATTCTCCTACTGCGTGGACTAGAAATGTTCATGTCAACATCAATATTCTGATGTGACGGTTGTCTTTAGATAAGCTCCTAACTGGAGCTATTCTAGACACTTATGGTTTTGGATATTTCTTCATTGATGTTTCATGCATGTGAGGATAGGATAAAGATAGCTAGTCTTCTTTACTTGCTCTTTAGAAAAATGCATTCTTCTCCAGATTTCTAGGTGATGGGGTATCACGGTGCATCCCATGGGTTCGTATGTGGAATGGTTGTCCTGGTTCACTTCTCTTTGATTTCCAAGAGTCGTGAAAAACTATTTAGATGATGTTTTCACTCTTCTTGGTGGTAAATTTGAAACATTAGGAATGTTCATCTTTTTTGCATCTTCTAAGTCGAGATCGGCAGATCTCATTGACAAGTTAGTCATGTAGTCTTATTTATGGTGTCACGTTAGGTCAGGAAGATATATTAACTGGATTAGGTGACTTCAAAGCCCGCAGCTAGTTGTTACCATATGTAGTTTTTATTTGTTAGCTTCTTGCTATTAGTTTCCCGTTAATAAAATTTTTATGTTCAAATTTTTTTTGAGTTTATTATACATTTAGACATCGAACACTGACATTTATTTCATGACCTTCTTTCTCAAGTAATAGTCATATGCTTTTCCTCACGTCCATGCACAATACTTCCACACCTATGATGACTTTCACTACTTATTAAGATAACCAACTAATTGAGTCTTCCTGTGTTGGATACAATGATGGCTAAGGATGCCTAAATAGTTCCTCTTGCAGGGATTGTTTTTTGGTGGTCACCAAATTCTCAACTTTGTAGGAAAAATGGTCCAACTCGACAATATTTGCACAAAAAGGTTCTCATCTTGATGCCAAATTAGCGCATGTTTTCTAAAATCAATTTCATATTAATCATGATACACTTAACGGGTAAGTTGAATTTGGTGCTTCCGCACATATGACATCTTCCACTCTCTATCTTGATTCCTTATCCTCTTATTTAGGATAAGAACAAGTTATCTTTGGAACTGATAAAGTTTCTTTTATATATGTATATATATATATATATATATATATATATATATATATATATATATATATATATATATCATATTAGTAAATCTTATTTATCGAAAGACATTAAATTATTGGATGTGCTTGTGATTCATTGCCTCAACAAGAATCTTATCTGGACTTGTAAATTTATAAAGGATTCTGGTGGATATTTATTTTGTAATATGTGTTTTCATTTAGAATTGAATCACAAAGTAAATCCTAAAAATATGAAATGTGAAAACATATTGATGTACTCAAGCAAGGTCAGCAGGACTTTACAGATGCTTTGAAGTCAATACGTCTTCAAGGCTCTTATGAATTATAGAACACTAGATTTGGACATGTGGTTGGGTTTACTATGCATCTATACACTCAAACAAGGCGACAGAAACAAACAAAATTTACCTAAGTGTACAAGCGCCCGATGATCTAGGTTTTACTAATTATAGAAACCTACATTAAAACTATAAATCTACTAAATAAAGACAAAATTACTAATCTCTTGTGCAACTCTATCTTGATCTTATTGACCCCTTCTTGAAGCTTCTTGATCCCTTCCTGATCCAACCATGTTTCTTAGATGAGAGGACCCAAAGTAGAATCCCTCTAATGGAATCACACCCAATGAATCCAAAGAGAGAACTAAAAGAAAATTAAGAGAGGGATTAATCTCAACAAACCCTAAAACGGTTCGCAAATCATCCCATAGAAGGGAAGAATGGAATTGGCGAAATCTTCATGCCAAGGTGCAAGGAGGAATGAAACCCCTAGTACCCTATTTATAGCCTTAAAGTATTTGCTAAGTTTCATCTCCCATCCCACGTAGGATGAATATAATTTGGAAATATTCTTATTCCTTAAGAGTTCTGGAATATTCCAATTAGTCAATATTTTAACTAATTAGTATTCAACTCCTTGAATTAATTAATTGCATGTTAATTCCAAAATAGTTTCTGATTATTTTATTAAACATAATAAATCTATAAACGTATTTTCTCTTTATATCTATTCCTTTTAATTCCTCATTTGTGTCTTAATGGCAACCCAAAGGGATCATGTTATTATTTTAGAAATATTATCAATAGTTAATGACCTTGGACACCATTTCCAATAGTCTCCCACTTGGACAAGTCATCAAGTATAAGAGGTCCAATACTTTTTTAAATAATCAACATAGAGTTAGTCATTAAATGCAACTGCCAAGCTCTTATCATAATCAAATTCCAACTCTTAGATAAGTGATTAGTTATTCATTTGTACTAGATATCCCTATGAACATGAGACATGGATTAGGGTCAATCTCAATGTTCAAAATTTTGTTTCCCGATAAATATTTGTGACGACTATATCCGACTACCTAATTAAAAACATACTAATTTTATTCATGACCTGACCATGCATATTAGATTTTGTAACGCCCGTAGATCAGGGCTAGTCAATTTAGAAGCAATAAGCGTCAAAAATGACTTTTTGATGGAAGATTATCTAGAAGGATTAATCTTAACCAAGTTGTAGTATATGTCACAAGGTTTCCGTGCATATAAAGAACGCCAAAATCCGAGTTATAACGAAGAAGTTATGGCCCGTCGAAGTTTCGCGACAGAACCGGCACGACGCAATGCAACGTAAAAAGTGAATTTACGTTAGAGCGGTATTTAGCCGAAGCAATCTAAATGAGAATCGAAGATCTCATTGTTGGTATCGAAGCGATAAAAAGTTAGGCGAGAACGGACGTCAAACGAAGAAGTTATGAATTTATAACGAAAGTTTATGTCGCGGCCTATTAAAAATAATTAATAAAAATGAAGTCAAAATTAGCCGACGGAGTCTAAACGAAAGTTGTAGAGCGTGGTCTCACCTTTCCGTGGATATAAAGAACGTCGAAAACGGAGTTCGTATGAAGAAGATATGAATTTCCGAAGATTATTAAATAATTTGTATTTATTTTTAATCTTTAATTCGGAAGCATTATCCGAAGGAGTCACCGGTCTGATCCGAGGTACGCGCCGCGTACTCGAGTACGCCCCGCGTACTCCGAAAGTGTCGACATCGCAGCAAGTGGCTTCGGATGACGAACGCAGTGACGTTTTTCGGACCAGTACGCCCCGCGTACTGGCGTACGCCCCGCGTACGTGCGAGGCTCAGCCTCTATAAAAGGAATCCGAAGGCAGCCGATAGTTTTGCCAATTTCTCCTCTTCTTTCTCCCATTTTGCATCGGTTTGCGTGCCAGAAATACCCCGAGGCCCCGGTATTGTTCTCAAGCCCCGAAGCAAGTCCCGAGATCCCGAAGATCCCGAGAAGTGCGGTTCCCGAGCCGAAGCTCTGCCCGCGAGAAGTTCGATTTTTGAAGAGATCTTCCAGATCTGCTGAGGATTACTACTTCTGCAAGTCGTAGTGCTGTCCGATCATCTTCTGATCAAGTGAGTGTATACTACCTTTCATAAACACAATAATAATACGAGTTTGGTTTGAGTGTATTAAGAGTATTGTTGTTTATAAGTGTGAGGGTGTAGTTATTTTTCTTCTAACACATAAATATGAAGTATTTGGTATAAAATACGTGCTATGTGTTATATATTGTTGTTTATTTGAGATGAGTATGGCATGAATGTTTTATATAGTTTTAAAATGAGATAAACTGTATGTGTATTCTAGATCTACAAATATGTTGGGTAGAACGAAATGATGAGGTATGAAAGATGATTAAGAATGATATTGGTAGATGCACCAATTAAAGAATGTCATAAGACTAGCAGATATGCTGTAGAATAATATCGGTAGATGCACCAAGTAGTGAATGTCGTAATCCTAGCAGATGCGCTTATAGGATAATGTCGGCAGATGCGCCAAATAGAGATTGTCATAATAAAAGCAGATGCGCTTATAGAGTGATCCTAGCAGATGCGCTTATAGGATATTGTTGGCAGATGCGCCAAATAAAGATTGTCATAATAATAGCGGATGCGCTTATAGGGTAATCTTGGCAGATGCGCTTATAAGATAATGTCGGCGGATGCGCCTAAAAGAGAATGTCATAAACCTGGCAATCGCGCCTCATAGTGTGTGACGTAATCCTGGCAGAGGCGCTTAAAGGATAATGTTGGCAGATGCGCCTTATGTAGCAATGGAAGTTTGTGTAAATCCCTTAGGTCAATCCTTAGGAATGAAGGAATGACGAGTAGTTGAATTCCTAGGGTAAAATCCTAAGAAACATAATAGGGATGAATAATTGAGTTGATTGTTTGATGGTTGAATATAATAATTGTATTATTGTGGGTTGAAAACCCTATATGCTCACCAGGCTCCCAAGCCTGACCCACTCAGTTTTCTTTGCATTACAGGTAATGGCACAAGAGTATAAGTTGGTGGACTTGACGAGAGATTTTGGATTATAGGCCAGTAGTTATGAATAACTGTTGTAAGGTCTATTTATTATTGTTTATGCTTTTGGTCTGTATCGGAACATGACATCCCGAGGTTTTATTATTTAATAAAAATACATTCTCTTTGAGAAACGTTTTGATAAATGGTTATCATATTTTATTTTGGGAACAAATTCCGCAACCGTTTTCTTTAAACGATCACTCTGATTTATAAAACAAAGCATAAACAAATCGGTCTTTTCTGGCCGTGAAAATGGGGATGTCACAGTTGGTATCAGAGCATTAGTTTAAGCGAACTAGGAATTTGTAGGAAATTTCTAGACTTAAACTTAGAATGCTAAGTAATGATTGTGAGGAGTGTGTCTAAAATATGTTAGGTAGTACACCTAAATTGACACAAGCACTAGTTCATTTTAGGAATGATGCCTAAAATGCTTTTATGTGCTAAATGTTTTGTGTGATAGCTAAATTGATGCTATTATTTGTTCGGATCTATGGTCTGTTGCCGACCGGATCTGGAAACCTTATGTGTTTAGGATTCTAAGCGTACGTCTATGATATTAGAACTAGCATGTAAACGTTTCGGAGTGATAAGGGCGATGTGAATATCTATCGTGATTGAGGATATAATTTCACCTTATTTGGTGTGTAGATAAAAAATGGTGAGAACAAGAAGTGGAGTTGGAAATGCTGATGAAAACAGGAATCAACCACCAGTGATTGAGCAAATACCTGTCGTAGCAGCAGCACCTGAGCCAATAACCATGGCTGGTGTGCAAATGATGATTCAGACGATGTTGGATCGTCAGATGGATGAAACTAGACGGTTGCTTCAGCAGGATCGTGAAGAACTGTCAATTCGAGTGGAAGAGCCTGAATTAAATGAAGGGCACTCGGAAGGTGGAAACTTCAGTGGGTCTGTTGGTCAAGCCAACCCACCGATAGTTAGGCAAAACAACCAGAATGGAAGGAACGATGGAATGGGATGCAAGTATAAGGATTTTCTGACTTGCAAACCATCGACCTTCACTGGAAAGGAAGATCCGATCGGAGTTATGGATTGGATATCGGAAATGGAGCTAGCCTTCATGACTTGTGGCTGCAGAGGCAAGTTGCAGACTACCTATGCAGTACGTCAGTTCAGGGGTGGGGCTGTTCGTTGGTGGAACACTTTGGGGAAGATCCTAAGTCCTAATGAGCCACTGCAACTGACCTGGGCAGAGTTCTTGGTGCAATTCAAGCGCAAGTTCTGCTCTGCTCAAAATCTATTGGAGTTGGAGAATAAGTTTCTGATATTGAAGAAAGGCAGCATGTCAGTGGATGAATACACTAATGCTTTCACAGACAAGATGGAGTTTGCTTTACGCATCGTTCCAGACGAACTGACAAAAGTCGATCGGTATGCCAAGGGACTCCCTTGGGAGTATGCGGTGCCAGTGCGTCAGGCACCTACTCTAGAGGCAGCTATTTGGGCTGCCAAGTCTGTTGAGAATATGATCAAGGGGAGGACTGACAGTAAGGTTGAAGTTGGTGAGAAGAGAAAGTTAGAAGGAACTTCAGGTTCTAATGAGAAAAGAAAATCCTCGAAGTCTGGAGGAGGAGGAAGGGATGAGGCACGGTGGTGCGATAAGTGCAAGAAGAAGCACTCAGGAAAATGTGGCGTGGAAGTGACATGTTTCAAGTGTGGAAAGCATGGGCATTACGCCGATGAATGTATTTTCAACAAAAAGGTGTGTTACGAATGTAACGAAGAGGGGCACTTCAAGCAAGACTGCCCAAGGAAAAATCAAACGGCAAGGCTAGAGGCGCCGCCAAAGCTAAAGGCAAGAGCATTTCAAATGATCCTTGATGAAGCAGATGGCAATGCAAGGAATCAGGAATAAGGATCTTTTATCTAAAGATCAAGTTATAAAGTAGTGATATGAAAAGTAACATGTGGTGTAGCCTATTAAAGGCATAGTATAGGGTGAACTTGAACTTTTGTGTAACCGTTTCAAGGAGTTAATATAAACCCTAGTTTTGTTAACTGATGTGTTGAATGATTGTCTGATTTTCTTGTATGGTGACTTGGTCGACTACGAGGCAATACTTGGGACGAGTATGAGTAGGTGTGAAAGGTAGTAGATGCATATACTACCGGAAGCACAGGACTCGCACTTGGATCAGGGAAAGTCGCAAGGTTACCAAGAAACTAGTGATTGATTCCATTTTATTCTGGTATGTCATTACCATTGTTTCGGTGATGACTAGTAAGATGGTTTTTGTTCCGACCCTAGTGGTCATGTTTAATTTGAGTTCGACGGCGAGGAGTATGTACGTGGTCTAGAGGACCGAGTTAGATGTAACATCTGACTTAAGTCAGAAGGTTGAAGTTAATGCGATTGATAGTGTCGCTCTCGTTGTTAAAAGAAGTTTGTAGGTAGAAATGCTACATGCTGAAATGTGATTATATCACATTAGAATATGAAGGAAGGTATATTCCATTCTGAAGTTTAACTTTATTAAAGACCGAGTCTAAGCGTCGCATCGTGCGATGAGGGGTCGATAGAGCACGACCCATCGGTTTGTTACATTGGATAAAGGAATATATTTATCCTAAGAAGAAGAAAGAGTTCGCAATAAGGACTTATTTTGTAACTCGAAGGTTATGATTGAAAGTCCAAGATAGTACGAAGAGCAGATGCAGGATTGAGCATCAAGGTTATTACTTAGAATGGGAAGATAACTTATGGAGTCTGTATGCGAATCCTATTTCGTTGATGATTCCGGGACGTAATCATCCTAAGGGGGAGATAATTGTAACGCCCGTAGATCAGGGCTAGTCAATTTAGAAGCAATAAGCGTCAAAAATGACTTTTTGATGGAAGATTATCTAGAAGGATTAATCTTAACCAAGTTGTAGTATATGTCACAAGGTTTCCGTGCATATAAAGAACGCCAAAATCCGAGTTATAACGAAGAAGTTATGGCCCGTCGAAGTTTCGCGACAGAACCGGCACGACGCAATGCAACGTAAAAAGTGAATTTACGTTAGAGCGGTATTTAGCCGAAGCAATCTAAATGAGAATCGAAGATCTCATTGTTGGTATCGAAGCGATAAAAAGTTAGGCGAGAACGGACGTCAAACGAAGAAGTTATGAATTTATAACGAAAGTTTATGTCGCGGCCTATTAAAAATAATTAATAAAAATGAAGTCAAAATTAGCCGACGGAGTCTAAACGAAAGTTGTAGAGCGTGGTCTCACCTTTCCGTGGATATAAAGAACGTCGAAAACGGAGTTCGTATGAAGAAGATATGAATTTCCGAAGATTATTAAATAATTTGTATTTATTTTTAATCTTTAATTCGGAAGCATTATCCGAAGGAGTCACCGGTCTGATCCGAGGTACGCGCCGCGTACTCGAGTACGCCCCGCGTACTCCGAAAGTGTCGACATCGCAGCAAGTGGCTTCGGATGACGAACGCAGTGACGTTTTTCGGACCAGTACGCCCCACGTACTGGCGTACGCCCCGCGTACGTGCGAGGCTCAGCCTCTATAAAAGGAATCCGAAGGCAGCCGATAGTTTTGCCAATTTCTCCTCTTCTTTCTCCCATTTTGCATCGGTTTGCGTGCCAGAAATACCCCGAGGCCCCGGTATTGTTCTCAAGCCCCGAAGCAAGTCCCGAGATCCCGAAGATCCCGAGAAGTGCGGTTCCCGAGCCGAAGCTCTGCCCGCGAGAAGTTCGATTTTTGAAGAGATCTTCCAGATCTGCTGAGGATTACTACTTCTGCAAGTCGTAGTGCTGTCCGATCATCTTCTGATCAAGTGAGTGTATACTACCTTTCATAAACACAATAATAATACGAGTTTGGTTTGAGTGTATTAAGAGTATTGTTGTTTATAAGTGTGAGGGTGTAGTTATTTTTCTTCTAACACATAAATATGAAGTATTTGGTATAAAATACGTGCTATGTGTTATATATTGTTGTTTATTTGAGATGAGTATGGCATGAATGTTTTATATAGTTTTAAAATGAGATAAACTGTATGTGTATTCTAGATCTACAAATATGTTGGGTAGAACGAAATGATGAGGTATGAAAGATGATTAAGAATGATATTGGTAGATGCACCAATTAAAGAATGTCATAAGACTAGCAGATATGCTGTAGAATAATATCGGTAGATGCACCAAGTAGTGAATGTCGTAATCCTAGCAGATGCGCTTATAGGATAATGTCGGCAGATGCGCCAAATAGAGATTGTCATAATAAAAGCAGATGCGCTTATAGGATATTGTTGGCAGATGCGCCAAATAAAGATTGTCATAATAATAGCGGATGCGCTTATAGGGTAATCTTGGCAGATGCGCTTATAAGATAATGTCGGCGGATGCGCCTAAAAGAGAATGTCATAAACCTGGCAATCGCGCCTCATAGTGTGTGACGTAATCCTGGCAGAGGCGCTTAAAGGATAATGTTGGCAGATGCGCCTTATGTAGCAATGGAAGTTTGTGTAAATCCCTTAGGTCAATCCTTAGGAATGAAGGAATGACGAGTAGTTGAATTCCTAGGGTAAAATCCTAAGAAACATAATAGGGATGAATAATTGAGTTGATTGTTTGATGGTTGAATATAATAATTGTATTATTGTGGGTTGAAAACCCTATATGCTCACCAGGCTCCCAAGCCTGACCCACTCAGTTTTCTTTGCATTACAGGTAATGGCACAAGAGTATAAGTTGGTGGACTTGACGAGAGATTTTGGATTATAGGCCAGTAGTTATGAATAACTGTTGTAAGGTCTATTTATTATTGTTTATGCTTTTGGTCTGTATCGGAACATGACATCCCGAGGTTTTATTATTTAATAAAAATACATTCTCTTTGAGAAACGTTTTGATAAATGGTTATCATATTTTATTTTGGGAACAAATTCCGCAACCGTTTTCTTTAAACGATCACTCTGATTTATAAAACAAAGCATAAACAAATCGGTCTTTTCTGGCCGTGAAAATGGGGATGTCACAGTGAAGGTGGGTTGCACCTGATCCTACATCGGCTTGGAAGGAGAACGAAGCACATTCCATATAAGGGGTGTGGATACCTTCCCTATCACAACGCGTTTTAAAGCCGTGAGGGCAGCAGATCCCATAAGAACTCTGCAGTTAAGCGTGCTCGGGTGGGAGTAGTACTAGGATGGGTGACCCCCTGGGAAGTCCTCGTGCCGAGTGGCCCATAGCGGACAATATTGTGATACGTGCCAGAGGGGGATGTTACAAATGGTATCAGAGCTAGGGCACGGGTCGATGTGTTCGACAGGGACGTCGAACCCTATAATGGGGGGGTGAAGGTGGGTTGCACCTGATCCTACATTGGCTTGGAAGGAGAACGAAGCACATTCCATATAAGGGGTGTGGATACCTTCCCTATCACAACGCGTTTTAAAGCCGTGAGGGCAGCAGATCCCATAAGAACTCTGCAGTTAAGCGTGCTCGGGTGGGAGTAGTACCAGGATGGGTGACCCCCTGGGAAGTCCTCGTGCCGAGTGGCCCATAGCGGACAATATTGTGATACGTGCCAGAGGGGGATGTTACAGATTTCAGCATGAAATCATCGAGGAGACCAAGCATATCGCTTATCCAGTTAAGTCAGAAGGAACAAATAAACTTTGACTACAGAGTTTTTGTCTTCTAGTCATATCACACATGCACTTCCCTTTATGACTACTAGTTACAGATAGTGTTTGAGTAGATCCATGCACAACAGATTTAGTAGAGAAAAGCCTTATATGTGTATCGATTTGAAGAATTAATCGTGACTAGATCCATGAAGTAACACTACAAGTGTAGGTTGTTCCAAAACTTAAATCTTCATTACAAATACTTATACGTGTTAGTGCAATATCCATTGTATGTCCAATCTTTTATGGAAAATCCACCAACTTCATGACAATTTTAATCCCTATACTTACTCCCAAGATGTGACATCCCTACTTTCACAGCCAGAAAAGACCGATTTTGTTTATGCTTTATAAAAATCAGAGTACCTCTTTTAATAAAAATGTTGCGGAATTTATTCCCAGTAAAACATGATAAATACGTTATCAAAGCATTTCTGAAGAAAAGTATTTTTATTCATTTTAAAACATTTGGTATGTCATCGTCAATACAGAAACAAAAGCATAAACAGAACTTACATTCATTATCACTAGTGATTTATATCTCCTTAAGTGTAATGTGACTTCATATCAACACCTGTGATATAAATAAGTTGAGTGGGCCAGGTTGGGAAACCTGATGAGTACATAGGGTTTCCAACCCACAATAAAAAATTTTATTAACTTTATCAAACCAAACAAACCCGATTACCCGTTCCCGTTATCCTCACTTTACGTCCCTAAAACATCTAACACAAGGGACCCAGTCTAAGGGAATTTCATCAGGGTGACAACCCATGCTTTGGGGGTTCCTCAGCAATTCATGTCAAATAAGGCAACCATGTGGGGGATGGAGTACTGCTGGTGAGCACACAGTTCAAATAAACACCTACAGGTTGCGAGCCTACTAGCGTTCCACTGGACTGTCTAGAATAGTCAGTGGTCGTCATCTATACTCCGCTAGATGACTGGATCATCAATAACATCTATATTGAGGCCTCTCATTATTTTATTTGGTCATACCGCAACTATTACATCTACCCATGTTTTACCCAACACGTTTTGTAGATATAAAATACATATACAATTTAAATCATTTAAAATGTGTATAAAAATATTTCACCTAGCATAGACAGCAAGTATTCAGTCAATATGTACACATAGCACGTAATTTATATTAAATACTTCATATCTATGTGTAAGATGAAAGGGACCATGCACTCACTTGAAAAGGTGGTGATTCCGAACTCAAACAGCGCTTCGCTTCTTAAAAACAATTTCCTTCGACAAAACCTAGTATTATTACCACTAGAGTTTAGTATATTATTCGCCTAGACTAATTAATAGTCTAACTATTATTACTATTATATAAACGTTAAACAATACTTATATAACCCATAATAATAGCCCAAGTACTTATTATAAGTTCCTAATAACGTTACTATAATTAAATAAAAGCTATATTAAAAATAGCGTAGGCGTAGCTCACTTACAGCGGGTTTTATAGAAAACCGGGCTTTGCTTGAAGCAACGCTCCCGAGCCGAAAAGCTCTTCTTCTCGGAGCCGTCGAGTACTCCGGGGCTTCCGCCTCGTGCTAGGGAGGTTCCCTAGGCTTTTCGGCGGGGGGGGGGGGGGGGGGGGGGGTTCGGGGCTAGAGAGAGGTTCTAGAAAGAGAGTAAAGAGAAGAAAAAATGGAAAAGCTGTGAAGAGAATAAGGTTGGGAAAGGTTCTATTTATATGGTGAAAATGGCTGAACTTGGTGCCACATGTCACCATCTAGTGGCAAGACTTGGGGACAAAGCAATGGCCAAGATTGTGTCACATCACCCATTTTCGCACAACACACTTCTGACTTCTAAAATCCGTAACTTTCACATACGACCTCCTTTTTTGATGTTCTTTATATCCACGCGTAGGTAAAAATAGGATCTACAACTTTTATTTTGACTATGCCAGCTAATTCTCGACCGATCTTAAATTTAACAGTACGAGGAGATTATACTGTTAAATGTTCGCGTAAAATTCATAACTTCTACATACATACTCTGTTTTCGTCTGTCTTTTTACCGTTGAGTTCCTATTAATGAGATCTTAAATTCTCATTTAGGTCGCGTAGGCCAAAAACCGATCGATCTAAAATTCGAGTTTCAGGTTGTGCACTGTTAAGCCAAATCTTAGAAAATTCATAACTTTCTCATACGAAGTTAGATTTGGGCGTTTGTTTTTTGTATGTTCTTGGTTTAACGTATACTGCAACTTTTGTTTAGATTTCTAAGGCTAAAAAGTCATCCATCATAAATTCACTATTTACGTCTCCCGGTGTCGTGCCGGTTTTGCCGTAAAACTTCGACGGACCATAACTTCTTCGTTATAACTCATATTTCAACGTTCTTTATATGTACGGAACCCTTGAGACATATTATACAACCTGGTTAAGATTATTTATTCTAAATAATCATTTGTCAAAAATTCGTTTTAGATCCTTATTATCTCTAAATTGACTAGCCCGAATCTACGGGCGTTACACAAGAGTATGACCAACTGTGGATTTTTGAATAAATTAATACTTGGGAAGTGGGTTCAAAAAATGAAAAAGGAAATAACAATGATAAACTAATGAAATGACTAATCTCCATCATATATTAAGATCCCTACTTAATAATCACAAAATCAGATGAAGCCTTATACTTCTTAAGTTCTCATATTTAAAACAAGCTACTCCAAGTGTGCTCAAGTCAAATAATTTGCAAATCAAATGCCTCGTAACTAAGTCTTACTTTTAGACTTGGTCAGTGATATTGACTTAGCAAATGGATTAACAATATTTTTCTTTCCATATGAGCTATTAACTATGATGTATGCATGTTTGAACAACTATCAAATGTGACAGTGCTTAATGAGTATACTCCATGTGAGCTTGCGTGACTTTGGGATCAATTCTCGAGGTAAGTTCACCTTTACAATCACAAAGGACCTTCAAAGCGACCATCCATTATTACAACAACTATGTCACTAATGAATCTCATTTACTCACATGGTTTCATTTTCAGTCTCACTTCATGCAAAATACTCTACTTTTATCCTTAAAACCACTATGATGTATTACTTGCTATTCTTCAAAGCTGATACTTAGCCAATATGTAACGTCCCAAAAATACAAGGTAAACATTTCATTATTCCAAAAACCAAAACCATTCATTCAATCATTCAAAAGATAATCAGATTATAATGTATTCTCAAAACATCAAAGTAAAGTCATAAATAGATAGTGCATAAAAACTCTAGGGGATGCAATGTGATCAAGTCGAGCCCTTCGCCTTTGAACTAGAATTACCTAAAACATTTAAACATGCATAGAATTATAAACACAAAGCTTAGTTAGTTCCCCAAAGTACCACATACCATACATAACAGTGGGCTCAACCCTAGGGTTATATTTCAACCCATGTGAATGCTAGGATACAACCGTAGTTACAGTCACTTCTCTTGCTGCATCCCAACTGCAATGTGTCCTGCCATGATCCAACCCTAGTCTTCCATACAAGTGTTGTGATCCAACCACAATCTTACATACAAATGTTGTGATCCAACCATAGTCTTTCATGCAAGAGTCACAAAGACAGTTTAGCATCTTACATAGTATAGTGATAAGACCCACCTCACAATCGAAGCCGAAAGTACCAAAACTCTCATCCAAGAAAAGTTGGTGCTACCTACCACAAAGTGAAACATTCAAGGTCAACCTTATTCTGTCATCTAAAACTACCTAGATGAAAAAAAGTGAGCCATGTCAAAAAGTCAATGGTCAACGCCCATTACATCATGGCCAAGCAAAGGCCACATCGTGGTAGCTAAACAACAACGTAGTCGAGAAATCCTCCTTCACCATGTCGTGGCGAGCATCTACTCACGTCGTTGTTTGTACTTCGATGGCTTAATGGGTTAATCCCTTTGCTGAAACTTTCCTAAAGACTTCGTGGGACCCTAAAGGTTCATATGTTGGGTCAAAAATATGGTTTATACTTTACTTTTCTAGGAAAATGTATTTTTGTGTCTTGGACGTAAACAACTTGGTGTTTACGGCTGTATACGTGTTTACGGTTGAGTTTACAGCCATAAACAGGTTTACGGCCGTAAACCCATTTACGACCCATGTTCACCAAGCCCATATTCCCTAGTATATATATATATATATATATATATATATATAGGTGTTAGGGTTGAGGAGTAGATTTGATGAAACATAAGGAGTGTACGGCCAAGAGAGAAACTAGAGAGAAGTTTTGTGTGTGTGAATCTTTTGTATCCAGATCTTCATTCTAATCAATTCATACATAGATTCATCATATTCTTCTTCTTCTTCTTCTTCTCTTCTATTTGATATGACATCATCCATTTGATTGGGATTCTGCACCATCAAGCGGATCTAACTGATACACAGGCAAATTAGGGATTTACAATTGGTATCAGAGTAGAGTCCAACACAGTTAAAAATTTAAAATAATTCTTTTGAGGATTTTTACTAAAGGTAAAATTTAAAAACAAAAAAAAAATTTAAAATAAAATAAAATAAAATAAATTTAATTATGCATAATAGAATAAAAATAAAATAAAAAACTTATAAATTTTAACAACTAAAAATTGAAATAAAAATAAAAATAAAAATTAAATAAAAATAAAATAAAATAAAATAAATAATTTAGCTTCAACTAAAACATAATCTCAAAATTTAACTACTCCTGAGTTTTTCTTAAGCTGATTCGCTTTAAAGACTAATTTTTGTTTTAGGATAGTTTAAATTTGCGCATTTACTTTCGTTTCTCTCCTATGCACAAACTTAGGGGGAGAAATAAAAACAAAAAAATTAGAAAATTTTAAAACATCCAAAAACATTATAAAATCAGAAAATCAAAATATGGTGTTAATGGAATGTGCTTGCAGGAGATGTTTTGGGAAGTGATATAATCATGTGATAACAACCAATCTGAATCTGTGTAAGGGACTGAATCTGAATTGTCTAGGCTCTGTGTTCGATGCGCTGGTAGGCATGAAAGATTTTAAATGGACTTGACTAGGAGGAGTTAAAACTTAAGAAATTCAAGGACTTGACAAACATTGACCTAGTTAGATCCGTTTAGCATGACAATACAACGCTCAGATAGGTTGAGTAGGGAGATATAAATGAGAATCTACCGGTCACACTAAATAACCCGTATCTAGAACTATGGATTCACTTTTCCTCGATGTACGGATTCTGTCCTTAATTCTGGTTGGATGGGGTGACTGGGGAATTCCGATAAACTAGGTCTGTAGAAGGTTATTTTCTTTCTTTCTGTCTGTTAGTCATATGTTGCCTCCTCTGCGTGATCGAGAGATCCGACCTAGACTGTAACATATGCAATTCTATCTCTATGCAATTATTTCTATCTGTTAGCCATATACTGTCTCCTTTGCGTGACTTACAATCCGACCTGGTACACAGTATATGCACCATTCTCTTCTCAATCCCTCTAAAAACCTCAGTTAGTCATATGTTTCATCCTTTGCGTGATTGGAATAGATCCGACCTGGTACACAGTATATGCACCATTCTCTCTTAATAATTTTCTGCTCACCCGGTGTAAGGAGTATTCTGGAAGTCATTGATGGCTGGAGCATGTCAGGAAGTGGGAAACACGCTCTAGTACAATTAAAATTGAACACATACAGTTTGTCTGTAGATCTCGCTGCTCAATTTAGGTGGACAACAATATCTTTGGTCGTCGCCAGCTGAATGGTCCTTAAGGAATATTATCTAGGAACTTAGGATCACATTGTCTTGTAACTTATAGTATGTCCTAATTTTGTCACAATCTCTCGTGTTTAAGTGGAACACAGTACCGACGATTGACCAGATCTATTCATGAAGGGAGAGGTACCGACAATCGGATAAAGGCTGTCTAAAAACTTTGATCCCAAATCATTCTTAAAGTTAGATATCATTTTATTTTTGTTAAATTTGTTTATAGTTTCTTCTAATTTAAACATTAGGGGAGAATTAAATTTTAAAAAAAAACAAACAAACAAACAAAAATATGAAAATATGAAAAATCCAAAAAATATTGTGTGCTAAAATTTTCTTTTAGTTTTGTTTTGTCTTGAAAAGTGAATTCAGGTATAGATAAGACTCATGAAGTTTGTGTCGAAGATTTATGAGCCAAGGCTTCATCTGTGAGCATCTAAGAATTCGCATTCGAAGGAGCAAGAAATGAAGATTATTCTTTCAACATTCAATCCTTCAACCCCAGAAGCAAGGTGAAGCAAAAATTGAAGATTATGTGACGGATTGCATTGAAGCCTCCTCAGTCAGTCTGCTGCTATCCTAAACCTGCTGAAGTGATCCAGAAGATTTGTTCTCTCTGATGTTCTCTCTGAAGATTCTCATGCTGAAAGCTCTATCTTTCAAGAATCTCTACAAGAAGCCTCCTCACCCAATGTGCATTAAATGTCAAATACTGAAGAAATTCCCAACTGCTCAAGATGAAGTCATTTATTCAAGATTCATCAAGTTCATCTTGAAGTTGTGAAGAATTCGAAGATTAAAGCTGAAGCCAAAGCTCCTATTGAATATTAACAAGAAAAGACAGCTACTTTTTAGGGGGAGCTTGTTGGGTCATTTAGAAAAGAAAGTTATAAACCAAGGGGAGATTGTTGGGTCAAAAATATGGTTTATACTTTACTTTTCTAGGAAAATGTATTTTTGTGTCTTTGACCGTACATAACTTGGTGTTTATGGCCGTATACGTGTTTACGGTTGAGTTTACGACCGTAAACCCATTTATGGCCAATGTTCACCAAGCCCATATTCCCTAGTATATATGTAGGTGTTAAGGTTGAGGAGTAGATTTGATGAAACATAAGGAGTGTACGGCCAAGAGAGAAACTAGAGAGAAGTTTTGTGTGTGTGAATCTTTTGTATCCGGATCTTCATTCTAATCAACTCATACATAGATTCATCATATTCTTCTTCTTCTTCTCTTCTATTTGATCTGACATCATCCGTTTGATTGAGATTCTGCACCATCAAACGGATCTGACTGATACACAGGAAAATTAGGGACTTACATCATAAAAATCCAAAATTTATAGATATACATAACCCATGCTTGTCCTCCACTCAAACTAGGTCAAGAAGGTAAGAAAATGACCTAAATCTCATACATGGTCTTCGAAACACTCTCAACTTCTAGATCCATAAGAGATAATATTATAGTGGCCTTGTTGAGTCATCAAGCTGCTAAGTTTATTACACCCATTCATTCGAACTTTAATAATGCACCATAATATGATAAATTTATTAGATCCACAAGAAATGAAGCATAAAGATCAAGCCTTAAAGACTTAAAATGGTCGAAAAGATGATCATAAAGGTGAAGATGAGTTTCTTAATAGATCCTTGCACTAGAAATCTTCATTTTCTTCCTTCAAAGGTCACAAAGTCATCAAAATAAGCTCAAAAACTTGAAAGGAGGCTAGGATTTGATGTTATGCACTTAGAGGAGTGATGGAGGTTGAGTGTGCATCAACCCTAACCATCAAATCCCTTAAATAGGGCCTTAGGCTAAAGAATTTGGGTTTTGAAGTCTACTATCACCACGTCGTGGCCAATGCATGACCATGTCGCAGTGACTTAATGATGTAACGTCTCAAATATCACAACCAATTTAAAAATTTCAAATCAAGACATTTACTGATAAAAGTGTTTTCAAAACATTGTTCAAAAAGAGTTTCCCAAGATCAATAACATAAAATCAAGACGTGTAACGTCACGCCTTCACCTTCAGACGATCCTTGGAAGTACCTGAAACCATACCTAAAAACTATAAGCCAACGCTTAATGAGTTTCCCCCAAAGTACCACCACACAAAATACATAACAAAAACGAACAAGCATGATGGGTCTAATTAGTCATCGGGCTGGAATACCCCTAGGTCCATAGCGACCGATCTGGATTACCCCTGGCCTAATAATTCATCGGACTGGAATGCCAATATACAATGGGTCCGCTCAGTCATAGGACTGGAATACCCTCGGGCCCTCAGTACATGTCAGGCATGCCAATCGGGCCTTCAGCTTGTATCTGGAAGGCTCCCGAGCCCCTAGTATGAGTCTGGCATGCCAGTCAGCCCTCAACTCATATCTGGAATGCTCTCGATTTGTTGGCTTCAACACAAAGAACTATAACCTAAACCCAACACAATATGTCCACATATACATAACAGATAATCATATAATAGTGAAAAGGCAGATCTACAAATCACTACCACATGGCAACATCCTAGAAACTAGGATACAGGTCTGACCGATCACTACAACATAACAACATACAGTAAACTAGGATATCAATCCAGTGGGCCGGCCTCGGTGCCTTCTACCTGAAAGTACAGTGAGGAAAAACTCACCTCATAGTCTGGCGAAGAGTTGAACTATAATCTGCTCCAAATACCGACTCTACTAGTCACCTATTCTACAGATAGAGACCAAGACTCAACTATTTCTTAAAATACCCAAAATACCCTTAATTCAACCTTGGTCAAAGTTAAAGTCAAAGTCAAAGGTCAAGAAAGTCAGCCCAAACCGAGTACATCCTACGTACTCGGCTCGTACGTGCCATGTACTTGCGATCCAAATCGGGCTCCTTTAGGCGTACACCCGACATTCGATAGGTTACGCCCAGCGTACGTGATGTCTTAACAAAATCATTTAGAGGTCTTATTTCCTTTAGCCACGAAGTCCAAACCTCAGTATTAGTCCCAAATGGTATCCCAAACCATAAAGTTTCCAACTTAATGGTTCTACATGTCTAAATTAAGCCCAACAACAAAAACCTAACTTATCTTAACCACTAAAGATCTTAATGGCTTGAATGAAAGAATATCAGGGGCAAAGATCATATTTTTATGAATCAAGACATGGAAACATGTCCAAAAGGACAACCCAAACGTTCTATAAATTTCATACACATGAAAGGCCATATTGGGGGATAAAAGCTCAAATTTTCATCATGCAAGCTAGATCTAGCAACTTATTCATCAAGATGGGAACTTTTTACCCTTTGGAGATGGAGAATGATGCAAGAGTTCCAGATCCAAGCTTGCTTCAAGCTTCTAAGGTTCACCACCACCTTATTCCTCCTTTGGAACACACAAAAACACACTCAAAGGTCTCAAAATGCAATGAAGGGGGATAGGATTTTCAAGGAAATGTCTCAAGTGATGGAGGCTGGAAATGGGGTAAGGGGATGGGACTTAAGGATCAATAAATAGGGTCTAAACCCTCAAGATTAGAGTTTTCGTCCAGACAGATTACGCACAACGTACTTGGAGAGTATGCCTAGCATACTAAAAACAACAATGTTTTCCACTAAGGTCCTTACACCCAACGTACCATGCATATACGCCCAACGTAAGTGTGCTTCTCCCAAAAACTACAACAATGCCACTATGGGCCGTATTGCAAACAAAGCTCATTCCAAGGGTAAAAATGAAACATTTCTTTATACTAAGTATGAAATTTAAATTACATTGACATTGGGATGTTCCTATTCTCCCCCACTTGAATTAGACTTCGTCCTCGAAGTCGTCTGCGACAAATAACTCAGGATAATGCTCCCACATCTCATCCTTCGGCTCCTAGGTCTACTCAGAGCCTCTCCGATGCTACCACTGAACCTTTACCAAAGGTATCTCCTTGTTGTGTAGGTCCTTCCTCTTTCTCTCAAATATAGCCACCGTCCTCTCAATATAATTCAGGCGCTCATCAAACTGAATATCATACAAAGGGACCACTGCCTCACCGTCCAACACACATTTCCGTAATTCAGAGACATGGAAAGTGTTGTGGATCTAACTGAGCTCACTCGACAGATCCAACTGGTAGGCCACCCTGCCCAACCTGACAATCACCCGGAAATGTATAACATACCAGGGACCCAATTTCCCTCTCTTCCTGAAGTGTATCACACCCTTCCATGGTGAGACCTTCAATAATACTATATCGCCGACCTGAAATTCCAAATCCGATCAACACTAGTCGGCATAACTCTTCTACCGAATCTGAGCGGTCTGCAGTCTCTACTTGATCTGCTGAATAAGCTATGTGGTATGAAGGCCTACTGCGGCGAATGGCATCTCCGACCATAAAATATCTCAAATGATGGGGCACCAATGCTAGAGCGATAGAGTTTGTTATAGGAAAATTCGGCAAGAGGTAGGTAGGAATCCTACTCCTATCAAAATCTATGACACAAGCCCGTAACATATTTTCAAGAGTTTGAATGGTCCGCTCACTCTGACCATTAGATGCGGGCGATAAGCCGTGCTGAAATGTAGCCTCATGTCCATTTCCTCGTGGAACTTTTGCCAAAATCGGGAAGTGAAACAAGCATCTTAGTCTGAAACAATGGAGAACAAACCCCCATGACGAGCAACAATCTCTCAGACATATACATCGGCTAACTTTTCGCCCGAAGAGCTCTCTCGGATGGCCAAAATGTGGACACTCTTGGTCAATCGATCCACGATGACCCATATAGCATCAAAACCCTTGGCAGTCTTCGACAATTTGGTGATAAATCTATGGTGATCTTTTCCTACTTTCACATGGGAACCTCCAATGGCTGCAGCTTTCCATGCAGCCTCTATTGCTTAGCCTTGACCATCCTACAGGTCAAGCACCTCTCAACATACTAGGCTATCTCCCTCTTCATACACGACCACTGATAACTCAATCTCAAATTCCGATACATCTTGGTGGCTCCCAGGTGTATAGAAAACCGAGACTTATGAGCCTCCTCCAGCACTATCTGCCTGATCCCACCAGAAAATGGAATCCAAACCCGACCACACCGGGTCAACAACCCCCGACTATCGGTGAAAAACATGTTGATCTCTCCCCTGATTCTCTCCTGTTTCCAGTTCTCCTTCCGAACACGCTCTGCCTGTGCGTCTTTGATCAAACCCAAAAGCAGGGAGTCAATGGATATCCTTATACACATCTCCCCAACTAAAGATCCAACCGACTTCTGACTCAATGCATCCGCTACCACATTCGCTTTACTCGGATGGTAAAGAATCTCGCAATCATAATCCTTGACCACGTCCAGCCACCTGTGCTGCCTCATGTTCAGGTTCGGCTGGTACATAAGATATCTCAAACTCTTGTGATCTGTGTAAACGGTACAAGGAACTACATAAATATAATTCCTTGAGCTCCAATTGAGTAATCCACTCCCTTCCTCGTCATACGGGTGTGGGTTACAATGATCTTGGAGAAGTCCTGAATAAATCTCCGATAGTATCCCGCCAAACCCAAGAAGCTCTTGATCTCTGAGGGAGATTTTGGAACCTCCCACTGCATCACAGCCTCGATCATGGACGCATCGAGCAAAATCCCATATTGGTTAACGAGATGTCCCAGGAAGTGGACCTCTCGTAACCAAAAATCACACTTTGAGAACTTGGCATGCATCCATTCCCGCCTCAATACTCCTAGAAGATCTCGAAGGTGCACCTCGTGCTGCTCTCTGGTATTGGAATACACCAAAATATTAGCAATGAACACGATAACAGAGTAGTCTAGCATCGACATGCACACCTGATTCATCAAATCCATAAACACTGCAGATGCATTGGTGAGCCCAAATGCCATCACCTTGAACTCGTAATGACCATAACGAGTCCGTAACGCGGTCTTTTCTACATCCTCCTCTATCACTCTCACCTGATGATATCTGGACCTCGGATCGATCTTGGAGAATCAAGATGCACCCTATAACTGATCAAAAAGGTCATCAATCCGTAGAAGGGGATAATGGTTCTTCACCGTTAACTTGTTTAACTCCCAGTAATCAATGCACACCCGATGTGAACCATCCTTCTTCTTGACGAAAAGTATCGACACTTCCCATGGCGAACTGCTCATTTTGATGAACTTCTAGCCTAATAGCTCTTGAAGCTGAGAGGACAACTCTTGCAACTCGAGTGGTGCCAAGCAGTACAACGCCTTGGCAATCGGAGCCCCACCAAGTATTAGCTCAATCCCAAACTCAACCTACCTCTCGGGAGGCACATCGGGTAACTCCTCTGGGAATACATTGGCAAACTCCCTAACAACTGGCACATCTGAAACTGAGACCTGCTCCCTCACTTGAGTATCAACCACATTATCTAGATAACCCGCACACCCATGCTTAATATATTACCAAGCCTTGGCAGCCGAACAAAACCCTCAACCAAACCTGGTACCCTCTACATAGATAACCAGTTCTCCCTCACTTGGGGTTCAAACTGGTGGGTTTGATCCAAAAGAACATCCTATGTGCTCATGCAAACCCTAATGCTTAGATCTAGGTTTCTCTATTGTATATGCAATTCATCCAAGTCTTGCAAACCCTAGATCTAGTGTATATAATTCGAAATTAGCATAAAAAACAGATCTAGATGATTACCTGATTGTTGATTGTAGATCTTGAAGCCTTGAGAACTTTCGAACCTCAAATGTTGTGCCTCTAATGAATCACAAACACCAAAAGCAATTGGATGAAACAAGAGAGAGAGAGAGAGAGAGAGAGAGAAAATGAGAGAGAGAGAGAGAGAAAGAGAGGAGAGGAGAAATTCGGCTCTAAGACTTCTAGGGTTAGGTGTAGCCGAATTATCATGCCCAAGGGGTTCTTATATTGGTGTAGGAAATAGGGTTTCAGTCATTATCCTTATCTGGTTACTTAGCCACCAAGCAACCCATAATATAATTCTAGAATCCCCATTATAGACAAATTCTTAAGGCCTTATCCTTAGAATTCGTCCACCCTATCATTTAGGGTTTCCTTGCCCAACCTTGTAACTATCACATAATTACAATTCAGTCCCCCTCGTTCAATTAACTTCTTTTGATCACAAAATTAATTCTTAATTAATTCTTGACCAATGTTAATCAAACAAATATGATTTTTCGTTTAATATATTATTCTTATAATATATTAATAAACCATAATAACCTCTTTCTCTATTTTTCATCAGTTCAAGTTGCTTTGGTGAAGGCAACTGATATGTGCATATTTATACAACATTCATTAATATTTTAATTACTTTTATGCCCTTAATAGAACAAAAGATACTTAATTTACTTTGAATTGTGTTGTAGGGACTAAAAGACTTCTTTGGAGCAAAAAGGAAGTTATAAGTTGGATTAAGGAAGCTAGAGGATGGAAGATTGAACCAAAGCAATAAAATGAAGAAAAATACACCCAACACGTTGTGGTGATCCTACCATGACGTGGCGTCTTGAAGATTCCCGATCAGATTCGATGACTTGGAGATTACGAGATAAACACAATCACCACGACGTGGTGGACCCACCATGACGTGGTGCCCTGCTTTCGGGAAAAGTATAAATATCTCACATAAACCTCCGAATGGGAACTTTTGTCTCTGGAGAATTCGTAGCTTTTTGAGGCAAAGGCACTGGAATTAAGCATTGGAAGCAAGGAATTCAATCACAATCATTAGAAGGAGGAGATCAAAGGCAACTAAACTCTACTTTTCGATTTTTCATTAGGAATAGCTATCTCTTTACTTTTCAATCTCGATTTTATGGCTTTGTTTGCTGAAATCATGAGCTAATCACTCATGACTTTCATTTAACTAGGATGAGTTGACTAAACATGGTTGATTTCATAGTTAGGATTTAGTTATTTGGTTATTTTTTGACTTTTGCTTATTAAAGAACTTCAAGTACTTTTGATAACTGATTTTTATCTGCTTATTTCTGAATTTGATTAGGTTAGAATGACTATTTTTCTTAATTGAATTTGAATCTTATGATCTTGTGATTTGCAAAATTGTAGGACTAGAGTTTTGATTAAAACCTAGGGTTAAGTAGAAAAGTGGGTAAAAAGGTATAGGAGCCAATATATGACGATAAATCATATATAAAATTGAATCAATAAATTTAATTGGTCAATTAGTTATAAGTCTAAGCAACTCGAACCGAACACTAGTGAACTTGTAAGTTTGTCCGCTTGATCACCGAATAAACAAGCTAGTTTGATAAAGGATTAAATTAGTGAATACCAATTTGGTCATCTTAGGAATCGGTAGCCAAAGAAAGTAAATCCATTGCACTTTTATGAAACAACCATAATAACAACAAATCTGAAGCTGAACGAAAGTCTCTTTCTTACCTTGGTAATTCATACTTGTTACTTGCTTAGTTTTAGTGCTAGTTTTATTAAGTGAATTTTTGAGTTAGTTTAGTAAATCAAGTATCTAGTCTTGCAAAACTAGGAAAACAACCCCTCTTTTAATTTAATTATTAATTAGTTAATAGTAAAATAAAGCAATCTAAACACAGTTCCTTGTGTTTGACACTCATTCTTACCATTGCTATACTATTGCACGATTAGGTACACTGCCTAGTGTGTTTAATAGTCTAGTAAAGTAAATTACTTTTATAAACTAACTTGAATAAAATATAAGCTTATTAAATTACACATCAGCAACCCAAAAGGACCATGCACAATCGGGTCAAGTACATACCAAATATAGTTATGGACTTAGACACTAATCCAAAATAAAGTACTACTCGCTTGGCCTCACAATCGATCATGACACAAAACTTTCTTAGCCAGTCCATCCCCACTATCACACACATATCCCCCATGGGGATAGGGATCAGATCAATCGGGTAAGGCATCGTGAAGATCTCCAATACACAACTTTGATATACACTGGATGTAGAAACTCCATGTGTGTTAGTGATAGAAACCCGCAATGGATAATCTAACTCCCTAAGAAGCATATCAAACTCCTTATTGAACGTTTGGGATACAAAAGACCGACTCGCACCCGAATCAAAAAGCACAAGAGTAGGAAAAGAGTTCACTACAAAGGTACTTAATAGAATCTTAAATATAAGCATACCATAAAATAATCGACATAAAAATATATAGAAACATACCCATCATGAAATTTGGTGCCATCTTGGGCTCCTTTTCCTTGAGCTGGAAAGCGCGACCTCGAGCCCTCGAGGGCTCCACCCTACACTAGCTCCCATTAGTGAACCTCATAGTAGCAAGCAATGGACAGTTGGACTTCACATGGCCAACCTGGTCGCAATGATAACAAATCTTGGTGCTGGGTACTGGAGTCTACTGACGGCAATCCCTCGCAACATGGCCCTGCCTGCCACATTTGTGGCATCTAGAAGAAGATATGAAAGCACCATCATGAACCTTGCTACACTTTCCACAAGTGTGGCCCCTATAACTCCCAGATGTAACATTAGCGTCCTTGAACCACTTTTGCGCAGGCTGCGACTGCACTGGTGCCTTTCTGCTCCCTCATCTGGAGCTCCGTCTCAATCTCCTACCGCCTTGCGACCTCCTACAACTCCACCAGTGAACCATAACACTGAGTAGACATAACCTGACGGATGTCCGTCTTGATTATGCTCAAGTACCGAGTCATCTGAGCTTGCTCAGAAGCAACAAACTCAGGGCAAATCATAACTCTCTCTATAAACATCTTGGTGATCTCCGTCATCGGCTCAGTACCCTGTCCTAAATCCAAGTACTCTACCAATGGAACAAATCTTAATCAGAACATCTCAGAGAACTACTCCCATGATACTGCTGCTCTCTGATCTGGGGATGTAAGAACTAGTAATCAGTCTCCACCAATCCTTTGCTCCGGACCTAAGAAGGTTCAGATTGCACTTGACCCTCAAGTCAGTTGGGCAAGAGCAAGTAAATAAACATCCATCAACATCTAACAGCCACCTCATGGCAATGATCGGATCCTAAACCCCGTCAAACATCGAGGACTTCATATTGTCTAAGCCTAGGTGCTGAAAAGCCCTCCCAACACCAATCCCAACAACAGCCTCAAAAAGTGCATCGTATCGGTCATCGAAGAACTTCATCATAGTGGTCTTGATAGACCCAAACAACTTCTAAATATGCACCCAGACAATAGAGACAACCTCCTCTCGAAGGATCTCCCTAACACAATCCTCAGTCAATCCTGGCCCATCCTGGCCACCTGCTTTGACTCCTGATCCGGATCCTGACTTAAATCGCCTCGTAACCACCATATTGAAAACAAACTAGGTAGATATCAAATAAAATACATATAAAACCATAGGTACCATTCCCTATAAAACCCTAGGGGTTGTGACTTCCCTGCTAGGCGTACAGGTCTTGTGTTTCCAGTAGTACGGGCCCATACTACCTTCCACACCTACTTGTATTTGTCACAGAGGATCATCAAAACAACCCTAACAAAACTCACTAGAATACACATACCCCCTATTCTCACTTCCTAGAGAAAGGCTATACATCCATCAACGGGTCGACTAACTCCACATAACTTATCCATGAAACTTCCACCAACCATGCAGCACTCGTGTATACTAATCATACATAACACTAGATCCTATAGACAATCAAATACTTGATTCAAACCTATGCCCACAACCAAACAAGGAACATGAAATAACTCTAAATCAAATATTCTCAAGCTATAAAACCTTAGTTACATACAATTTCGATGCATACATTAAGCAACTACAATAATGATGTCAATTCCATATAAGAAAAAAACCCTATGCTACCAGTCATCATATAATTAGGAAATCATATCATGCAATTTTAGAAGATCCTTAGCCTATCACTAGCATTTTGTTCAAGCATATCATAATATCAACTAACGGTGTGGTAATTTGGGGTCTACTTACAGGCTCCGGCTGATCGTACATGTCACATCCTTTTTTGATTATTTTTTGAAAACAATTTGAAAATCATTTTTAAAACCTTTGCAGTTTCTTAGTATGAGACTGGATTCACACGGGTGTTCCTCTAATTCACTCAAACCAAGGCTCTTATACCAATTTGTAATGTCTCAAAAATCACAACCAATTTAAACTTTTCAAATCAACCCATTTACTGATAAAAGTGTTTACAAAACAATTGTTTTCAAAACATTGTTCAAACATAGTTTCCCAAGATTAATAACATAAAATCAGGATGTATATGGTCACGCCTTCGCCCTCTGATGATCCTTGGAAGTACCTGAAACCATAACTAAAAACTATAAGCCAACGCTTATTGAGTTTCCCCTAAAATACCATCACTCAAAATATATAACATAAAAGAACAAGCATGTTGGGTCTAATCAGTCATCGGCCTGGAATACCCTCGGGTCCATAGCCATCTGTCTGGATTACCTCTGGCCCAATCTATCATCAGACTGGAATGCCAATATACAATGGGTCCACTCATTCATCGAACTAGAATACCCTCGAGCCCTTAGTACGAGTCCGGCAATCCATTAGGGCCCTCATCTTGTATTTGGAATGCTCCCGAGCCTTCAGTATGAGTCTGGCATGCCAATCGGCCCTCTGCTCATATCTGGAATGCTCTCGGGTTTGTTGGCTACATCAAAAAGTAGTCCAACCTCAACCGAACACAATATGTCGACATATACATAACATATAAACATACAATCAGTCAATAGGTGTCATACCCCCAAACCAGGATGGCGGAAACGTCGGGGGGGGGGGGGGTGGATGACTTTCATGTATTGTATCATAACAATTGAATAATAGTAAAGAAAGAAAACATGACCAATATATGTATATATATATATATATATATATATATATATATATATATATATATATATATATATATATAATGGAAAAAGTTACATCATTGTAAGTGTTACATGTTTCAAAAGGCAATTACAATATGATGGCAAAAAGACTTGTTTGACGCCTTAGCGCCCCATCCTCAAAAACGAATGTTTACCTGTTTTACTAATTTTCTGAGAATATAAGTTTTCTGAAAAAGTGTCAATAATTAATTTGGTGAGTTCATAAGAGTTAGTCATGAGAAATAGTAAGCCTTTCTGAGAAAAGATATCGTGTTTGTTTCTAGAAAATCCAATATTTTCTAATAAATGAAATGTAAGCCGTTCACTTGTAAAATAAGGGTGTTTGTTCTAGAAAATCCAATATTTTCTAATGAATGAGATGTAAACCATTTCCTTGTAAAGTGATAATGTTTACTCCAAAAAATCCGATATTTTCTAATGAATGAGATGTAAGTTGTAAAAGTTCCAAAACCGAAATGTACCAGTGTTTTCCATACATGAAAGTAGTTTATGTAGTTTTATTCATATATAAAACTGTTTGAAGCCATGTGTTTCCGTCCAAGGGTGTTCCAAGGTTCTAAAAATCGAAATCCTTAAATATTAAACCATAGCATGCTCATAGACATATTACTTGAACTTGTGTTGATTCCTTTGAGTTCTTGATGGCTTTTTGACTTCATTTGCCTTTCAAAAGTTCATTACAACTTCGCTATCACAACTGTATATACATATGAACTTGTATATCATATTCTCTTGGTTTTCAAAGTTCCATTGCATCAAGTTATGTTGTAAATTTACTTATGCTTGGTTAGGGTTTAGACCTTGTTGTTCCCAAAATTTCCCAGTTGTGACAATAGGCTAACAGGCAGATCTACAGATCACTACCACATAGCAACATCCTATAAATTAGGATATATATCTGACCGATCACTAAAACATAGCAAGATATGGTAAACCAGGATATTAATCCAAAGGGCCATACTTGGTTCCTTCGATCCAAAAGTATAGTGCGGAAAAACTCACCTCACAGTCTAACGAAGAATTGAACGATAAACTGCTCCAAATACTGGCTCCACAGGTAACCTATTCAACAGAAGGATACCAAGACTCAACTATTGCTCAAAATACCCAAAATACCCTTAAGTCAATGGTCAAGAAAGTCATCCCAGACTGAGTACACCCGGCGTACTTGGCTCGCACACGCCGTGTACTCACGATCCAGATCGGGATCCTTTAGGTGTATCCCCGACATTCGACAAGTTACGCCCAACGTACGTCTTAACAACTTCACTTTAAGGTCTTATTTCCTTTAGCCACGACATTAAAACCTCAGTCTTAGTACCAAATGGTATCCCAAACCATAAAGTTTCCAACTTTATGGTTGTACATACCTAAATCAAGCCCAACAGCAAAACCCTAACATATCTTAACCACTAAAGCTCTTAATGGCTTGCATAAAAGATTCTCAAGGGCCAAGATCATATTTTTATGACTCTAGACATTGAAAATCGTCCAAAAGGATAGCCCAAACATTCTATAACATGTCATACACAAGAAAGGCTATATTTGGGGACAAAAGCTGATATTTTCATCATGCAAGCTAGATCTAGCAACTTATTTATCAAGGTGGGAAATTTTTACCCTCGAGAGATGGAGAATGACGCAAGACTTCCAAAACCAAGTTTTCTTCTATCTTCTAAGGTTCACCACCACCTTCTTCCTCCTTTGGAACACACAAAAGCACACTCAAATGTCTCAAAATGCAATAAAGGGGAATAGGGTTTGCAAGGATACGTCTCAAGTGATGGAGGCCTGAAACGGGGTGAGGGGATGGGACTTAAGGATCAACAAATAGGGTCCAAATTCTCAAGTCTAGGGTTTTCGTCCAGACAGAGTACGCCCAACGTACTCTGAGAGTATACCCGATGTACTGAAAATGACATCGTTTTCCACTAAGGGCCTTATGCCCAACATACCATGCATGTACGCCCAACGTAAGTGTGCTTCTCCAAAAAATTACAACAATGCCACTATGGGTCATATTGCAAACAAAGCTCATTCCAAGGGGTAAAAATGAAATATTTCTTCATACTAGGGTTGAAATTGAAATTAGGTTGACATTGGGATGTTACAAATAAGATACATGATCCATATTGCGTTTCCACGTCGTGGTGATCCTTCATCACCACGTCGTGGACACCATAAATTCATAGGATTAAATAATAAAATTCATACCTGAAATTGGGTGTTACAACTCTCCCCCTCTTGAATTGGATTTAATCCTCAAAATTTGATGTTGTAAATAAATCAAGGTATCACTCTCTTATCTCCTCCTCAGGTTCCCAATTTCATTCAGAACACTTCCGATGCTGCCATTATATCTTAACCAATACCACTACCTTGTTGTGCAAGGCATTGGTCTTTATATATAGGATAGCAACCTGTCTCTTAATATTCAGATGTTCATCAACCTGAATGTCATGAAATGGAACCACTGTGGAATAATCGGCCAAAAAGTTCCATATCTGAGAGACGTGAAATGTACTATGGATTTGACTAAGCTCTACAGGCAGATCCGATTTGTATGCAACCTTGCCCACCTGGGAAATAACCCGAAAAGGACTAATGTGTTTGGGACCTAATTTACCCCACTTCCTAAATAGATAACACCCTTTCATGTTTTCATCTTCAGAAGCATGAAATCCCTACCCTGGAACTCGAGATTTGAATGGTGTTGGTCAGCATAACTCTTTTGTTTACTTTTTTGTGGTCTACAATCTACCACACACCTACTATATCAACTCTGTAGTCTTGAGCACTACCTTCGTGCTCCCCAAAAAATTGTTGAACAACCTGACCCAGCAAATTAGGGTCTAATATTTCCTCTATAAAGCAACTTAAAGGGAGGCATACTAATGTTGGTATAATAGTTTTTTTATATGAAAATTCAACTAAAAGAAGGTAGGTATCCTAACTCCCACCAAATCCAAAACACACGACCTAAGCATATCTTTGAGAGTCTAAATGGTACGCTCGCTCTGACCATCAATCTGTGGGTGGTAAGCAATATAGAAAAGCAATCGAGTACCCAAATCCTCATGAAACTTCCTCCAAAACCTAGAAGTGAAATGGACACCACGGTGGGAAACAATGGAAATTGGAAAACTATGCCACACAACCACCTCTTTAATGTAGATCTCGGCTAACTCTCGGCGGATTAACTCTCCTAAATCGGGATGAAGTGGGTGCTCTTGGTCAACCTGCTGACAATAACCCATATCGAATCAACCCAACGTGTCGTCCTTGCTAACTTCATGATAAAATACATAGTAATCTCCTCTGATTTCTACATGGGGATGTCTAACGGATGCATTTTGTCATGGGGTCTCTGATGTTTAGCAAGTCAGTCACCGCTCCATATACCAAGCTATCTCTCTATTCATATAGGTCCACCCATAGCTAAGTCATAGATCCCTGTACATCTGTGTAACTCCTAGATGGATCAAAAAATTAGACTTGTGTGCTACCTCCAGCAATGTCTGCCAAATCCTACCAGAAATGGGAACCCACACCCTGCCACACTGAGTCAATATGCCCCAACTATCATTGAAAAATGTAGAAATCTAACCCCTAATCTTCACTTTCTTTCGATTCTATTCCCTAAACCCCCTTAATCTACTCTTATTTGATCAAATCCTATAGTGGTGAGGTGATAGTCATCCTCAAGAATAGGTCTCTAATAGGAGCACTAGTCTCCTTGCGACTCAAGTCATCGACCACTACATTGGCCTTCCCAAAATGATACAAGATCTCATAATCATAATCCTTCACCACATTCAAGCACATACATTATCTCATATTCAGGTTCGGATGGTCCATCAAACATATCAGACTCTTGTGGTCCATGTAAATACTACTCCAGACCCCATACATGTAGTGCACCATAACTTGAGGGAGAAAACCACAACCCCCAACTCTAAATCTTGAGTAGGATAATTCGCCTCATGGTCCTTCAACTGCCTTGAAGCGTATGTGATCACATGACCCCTCTACATAAATACTGCTCCCAAACCCATAATTGACGCATCACAATAAACCATAAAATCATCCACACCCTCGGAGAGGGTAGGTGTCGGAGCCTTGCATAACTTCTGTCTCAGTGTCTCAAATGTTGTCTGTTGCTCATGAACGCACAAAAAAGTGACATTCTTCTTCATCAATCGGGTCAAAGGAACTATGATCTTCAAGAAATCCTGAATGAATCTTTGATAATACCTTTCTAAACAAATGAAGCTTCAAAATCTCATAGAGGGACCTCGGGACCTCCCACTACACCACGACCTCGATCTTGGCTGAGTCGACCAAAATACCATTTTGGCTAATAAGGTAACCCAAGATTTGCACCTCGCATAACCAAAACACACATTTGGAGAACTTTTCATAAAGTCTTTCTCTCTCTTTCTCTCTCTCTCTCTCTCTCTCTCTCTCTCTCTCTCTCTCTCTCTCTCTCTCTCTCTCTCTTTCTCTCTTCAAATTCTCAAGAACCTCTTGTAAATACTCCTCATGCTGCTCCTTAGTCTTAGAATACACCAATATATTATTAATAATTAGCATCACCTATCGCTCCAACATTGGTCTACAAACCTGGTGCATGAGGTCCATGGACATTTTTGGTGCATTGGTGAGCCTAAATGGTATCACACGAACTCATAATGTTCATAACAGGTATCAAAGGTCATCTTTGGAACATCCTCATCTCTAAACCTCATCTGATGATAACCCGATCTCAAATCAATCTTGGAAAAAAAAGATGCACCCTAACATCTCCTATAGTCAAAACACATCCGATGGGACCCGTCCAACATCTCCTGAAACAACATGGACAACTATAGCATCTTCGGGGGTGCAAGACGATAAGGTTCCTTGTCTATCAGAGCTGCACCCAGAACTAAATCAATCTAAAACTCCATTTGCCTCTTAGGAGGCACTGCCGACAAATCCTCTAGAAACATGTAAATTCTGAACTATAGGTATACCCTCGATAGACTTCTTCCCTTTAACCCATGTTTCCACAATATAAATAAAAAAAATCCTGAACATCCATGATGGAATTCTCTCCTAGCTCTTGAAAATGAATAAATGGATGGACCGCCTCATGCACCCTCACCATGAATGATAGGTTCTACCCCGCTTGGGGTTTGGAGCCTTAGTAATTGGTACTCACAGTCAATCATATCCCCAAACGGACTCAACCAATCCATGCCGAAAATGATCCTAACCCATCCCAGAGAAATAGGAAGGAGATCAACTAGGAAACAAATTCCTTCTTGGTTCCTTCGGCCTACGCCTCCCTGATCATATCTATAAGTGGTGAAATAATGGTCATTCTCAAACATAATTTTAGAATAGGAGTAACAGTCGTCTGGTGGATCAAAGCATCGATCACCACATTGGCCTTCGATGGGTGATATAAGATCTTGCAGTCTTCATCACCACATCAAGCCACCTGCATTGCCTCGTATTTAGATTTGGATGATCCAAGCAGTACATCAAACTCTTGCGATCCCTGTAGATAGTACAATGGACCCTGTATAGAAAATGACACCAAATATTGAGGGCGAACACCACTGTCCCCAACTCAAGATCGTATGTAGGATAATTTGGCTCATGAGGCTTTAATTACGTTAAAGTTTAACCTATCACATTCCCCCTTTGCGTCAAAATGGAAACCATTCCTAGAATTCACACATCACAATATACGACATAGTCATCAACTCCCTTAGGGAGTGCCAAAACTGGCGCCTCACATAATCACTTTTGTAGGGTCTCGAAAGCCACCTGCTGCTCATACCCCAAGCGAAAATTGAAATCCTTCCTATTCACCTTGGTAAAAGGAACTGAAATGATAGAGAATCCTTGGATAAATATCATTTAGTAACTAGCCAACCTAAGGAAACTTCATATTTCATATGGAAATCACGAAATTTCCCACTGAATCACTGCCTTTATTTTGGCAAGATCGATCAGAATATTGTCCTGGCTTATTAGGTGTCTCAAAAACTGAAACTCACTCAACCAGAACTCATACTTGGAGAATTTGGCGTACAACCTCTCCACCCGCAGAACCTCACATATCTCATGAATGTGCTCCTCATGTTGCTACTTAATATTAGAGTAGACCAACATATCATCAATAAAAACGATCATTGATCAATCCAGCATCGATATGCACACCCGATTCATGAGATCCATGAACGTTGTCGGTGCATTGGTTAGCCTAAATGTCACCACCACTTACTCAAAATGGTCGTAAAGAGTACGAAAGGACGTCTTCTTAATGGGATCCTCCCTAACCCTCATCTTATGGTAGCCTAAGCTCAAATCGACATTGGAGAACTAAGATGCTCTCTACAACCAGTCAAAAATGCCATCAATCCTAGATAATGAGTAACCGTTTTTCACTGTCAACTTGTTCAAATCCTAGTAATTAATGCACATCCGATGTGAACTATCCATATTCTTGAAGAAAAGGATCAGTGCTCCCCACGACGAGCTACTCGACCGGATAAATCTGTTGCTTAACAACTCCTGGAGTTGTGAGGACAATTCTTACATCTTAGGTGGTGCAAGGTGATATGTTGCCTTGGCAATTGGGGGATCACCAAGGATCAGGTCGATCCTAAAATCCACCTGCTTCTCAGGAGGAACGCCTGGTAGATCTTGTGGAAAAACATCTAGAAACTCTCTCACCATAGGATCATTGGAAATTGACTTCCCCTTAACCTGAGTATCAACCACATATGCAAGGTAAGTCGAAAATCCATGCTGAAGATACTTCCTAGACCTGGCGACCAAACAGAAGGCTGAACCAACCCTTGTGTCATCACCATAGATGGTCGATTCTCCCCCACTTAGGGTACGAACTACCACGAACTGATGCTCATAGTCAATTAACGCTTTGAAATGGATCAACATATCCATAAACGTGATCACACATACATCTCTCATCAAAATAAGAATAAGGTCGATCAGAAACCCCACACCAAAAATCTCCAACACATAGTCGTAGTAAACATCAAAGGTTGAAATCATGGGGTCATCAACAATGGCGACCTCCATAGGTTGATCCAATGATCAAAGATGATAATCAATAGTAAACGAAGATGACACAAAATATCGACTCTCACTTGATTCAAACAAAACCGATGTATGTAATGAATTCACTAGGAATGAACCTATCGGAGCATGAATATAATAATATAGGAATATAAATTGATAGAAATATAAATGAACACACACCTATAATGATGTCAGGCACTGCCCTGGCCTCCTATGCTGTCAACTGGAAAGCTCGCCCTAGGGCCTTCGGGGCTTGGCCTTCCCCTAACATACTTTAAGGATGCACAAGGTCGTACGAGCTAGCGTCTACACTAATCTTGAGGGAAGCAATGGGTAATCAAACTTTTGATGGCCCATCTGGTTGCAGTTGAAATAGACATGAAACCCTTTGAACAATCCTTCACAAAATTACCCTCCTTGCTACACATATAGCATACTGTACCTACCCGACATGGACCCTCATGACCCTTACGACACTTGCTACAAGTGCAACCTCTCTGACCTCCTGATCTCAAATTAGCGGGTTTGAACTAATTAGTTGCCGACTACGACTACACTGGAATATAACTCTTTTCTCTCTTCTAGGTCTTTGCCTCACCCTCTCGCACTTGCATCTCCAAATAAATGCCCCCATTAAATTTGAATATAGCTCTACCAATGTGCGGTACTGGGAGTTTGTCACAAACTCTATGATATTCCTCTTGAGCATACTCAAGTATTGGGTTATCCTCACATGCTCAGAATAAGAATACTTTAGGCAGAATGGGTATCTCTCATGGAACATTTTGGTGATCTTGGTTACAGACTCTATCATCTATCTAAGTGACAGGTACTCTTGACCCAACCTCTCTCTCTCTCTCTCTCTCTCTCTCCACCAATGGAACATACTTATCATGAACATCTCTGTTGGGTATTTAGTGTTGCGGCTTTATGGGCTTTTTGTATAGTCTATTTTGTATCCGGGTTGGGCCTGTCCACCCGTAATTTACTTTTTGGGTTTTACTATTTAAGATGCATGCATGCATCGTGTATTAGAAAATTGTGTCATTGTAAACCCTACATAGCCTCTATAGTAGCAATTCTTTATCGAGCTCTTCTAAGGCTGTGACTTTTAATCATTTGACACATTCTTGATTCATATTTTGTGTTTGATTGCTTTTTCTAGTTTGAATCTATTCGATATTTAGAGCTTTAATCTCAACAATCTCAGAATGCTGCTCCCAAGTCATAGTGGCCCACTCCACTAGAGAATAGCCCTGAGTAACAAACTTCCACTAGTCCTTCACTCCCAAGCGAAGAAGGTTTGATGCAAATAGAACCTTTAGATCCTCTGGACATGAACAGGTTTAGAAACATCCCTCGAAATCAGAATTCCATGTCATAGAAGCGATCAGGTCCTTGACCCCTTCGAATTCCCGGGGCTTCATGTTCTTGAATTCTTGAAATTGCATCAAATCACCCCTATGCGGTCTTGCACCGACAACGGCTGTGGTGGCTGCTACAGTAGCAACCTCGGTGACGGCAGTGTATCACTCGTTGAACAACTTAATCAAAATGGTCTTAATAGACCCAAACATCTTTGGGATTGCCTCCCTTATTGTTGCAGCCACCTGCCAGTAATGATCCTACAGATCTCATCATCACTTGTAATCGGTCTCTCCGTATCTCTAGCGCCTAAACCTTGGGTGAGCAACACCATACTAAAACATGTGAGGAAAAAGGTAAAAATCAGGCCATAACATACACATATTCTATACATACACCTACTAGTTCCTTAGCGTACTCGGGACTCTTCCTGAATCTCATACGAATCATGTGCTTCGAGTAATATGAGACCATATTACCTTCCACACCTATCTGTATTTGACTCAAAATTCCTCCAAAGGGTTCAAGTCACTACGCTACCTCGCATTAAGTGCATCAACACACACATTTATATGCCCCAAAGACCCATGTCTACTCCTTGGTACTCATCTTAGGTTCCTCCTCATCCACCTTCCTACATCACTAGAAGTCTTCATACCAATCATACATAATTCATGATTCGATAGATGGTCGGACAAATGATTCCACCCTAAGTCCACAACCAAACAAGAAACATGAAATAATCCTAAAACAGACATACTAACTCTATTAAATCTTAATTATGTACAACTATATAATATAAACATAGAAATTGACGTTATTAATTTCTAATCCTGTAAAAGAATCACAAGCATTCCATGAGGCTACAAGGCATCACAAACTCAGAAAACTCTATTATGCAATTCCTGAATATATCCTTAATTTATCAACTTGCATGTATCTCTAGCTGCTCATATAATAGCACCTCAGTTACAACATATAAAACATGTTTGGATATTATGGGAAATCACTTTTCTCGAGCTCTAGCAAACTGTACACATCACATATTCTCCTTCCTTCTTTAACAATTAATCTGTTCCAAAAGAATTTTACGAAATTTCCCAGATCCTTAGTTTGAGTCTGGAATACATGAGTGTTCATCCAATTCACTCAAACCAGGCTCAAATACAAACTTGTAATGTCCCAAATTCACAGTCAAAATTATCATTTTAAGTTAGATAAAAACATGGTTTCCATAAAATCAAGTCAAGAAAACCATGAGTATCAAAATACAATCATTCCAAAAATCAAAGTATCATAAAAATAAAGAATCATTAAAGCTGTCAATGAGGGTATACAAGCAAGCCTTGGCCTTCCCATGATCATATGAAGTAGTTGAAACACATTTGAATCCACAACTGTAACATCTTGAAATCAGGTATATCTCCTTGGCCCTTCTTCTTTCCTTAACTTGTCAGATTTAGCCCTTGTGTAGTTTGTGGGATGATCAAGTACACTAGGCATAATAGAGAGTACGTCGTGCGTACTCATGAGCGTATTCATGACGCGGAGGTTGCCTAGTACGCGTGGCGTACCAAGGTCCATGCGGGGCGTACCAGGCCCAGAATGAAACCCTAATTCTAAACGAGCCCCCTATTTAAAGAACATTATGGCCTCATTGTTGGCCACCATTTCTAGAGACTTGTCCATCCAAAACCCTAATCGTCATTCTTGTAGCTAGAGAGTGCCCTTGAGAGCTTGTTGGTGTGTTCTTGAGCCTTAAGAGTGGAAAGGAAGCTTTGGAGAAAAAGGAGTAAGAGCCCAAGCACTTGGATCTAAGCTTAGCAGTGTGAGAAGCTTCATTTGGAGGTATACAGCTTCAAACTTTCTTCCATTTCTTTTGTGTGTTCTTATATGGGATGTTTTAGGGTTTTTGTCCCAAAAGTTGATGGCGTTATGAGTTGATGAGCTCTAAGAACCTAGATTTGTCCCTTGCTAGTGTATTTTGTGTTATAAAGTCATAAAAATCCAATCTTGGTCATTAAGAACTAACCATGCATGGGATTTGGGCTTGAGGAAGAAAATGGATGAAGGTTTTGAGTGTTTAAGGCCAAACCAGCCATGCAAAGGCGTAAAGTCTTCGACTTTATGGATTAGGAGACAGTAGGGGGTCCAGATCTGCATTTTGAGTCAAGGTCTTAACTGATTAAGAAAATAAGTGAGAAAATGGTGAAACTGGGACGTACGCTGAGCATAAATCCTAGTACGCAGGGCGTAGGGTTCAATCAGCCTGATATCATCGTAGTGGAGAAGTACGCCCAACACAGGAATCTGGTACGTGCAGTGTACTCATAGGCGATGACTTTTGTTGACTTTTAGGGTTCGGTCAACAAATGAACTTTTGGATTCAACAAGAGGTAAAATGGTCTTTTACCCTTCTATGAGAGCCTAGGGGGTGGTCTAGCTTAATGAGTGTTGTTATTTAATAAGAATTTTTGTTTATGTGTATTAGACGGAGGCTAGACCGGAGATTAGAGTCCGAGATTATTCCAAGATAGTTCGAGGTGAGTCTTCTCACTATACCTTACCTAGAGTGGTAATTGTGTGTGACCGGAAGGTCGTATGTGCTCATATGTGATATGTGATATATGTTTTATATGATATGCTATGTTATGAGTTGCCTGGTTCGGACCGGAAGGTCAGCAGAGTTGGGGCGGGAGGTCAATAGAGCAGGACCGAAAGGTCATCAGGGTAGGGCGGGAAGGTCTACCAGAGTTGTGGAGCCGGAAGGTCAACTAAGACACATTGATCGGAAGGTCACATAGAGCTATAGCCTCGAGTGGCTAGTTTATATGCATGTGGTATTATGTGGAACTCACTAAACATTCGTGCTTACCGTGTTAAGTGTTATGTGTTTCAGGAACCTCATAGGATCGCGGGTTTACAACTATTCATAATCTTGTGATTTACCAAATGGATGTGAAAACTGCATTCTTGAATGGTAACTTGGATGAGGAGATATACATGAAACAACCTGAAGGGTTTGTGATGCCTGGAAATGAACACAAGGTGTGCAAGTTGAAGAAATTATTATATGGCTTGAAACAAGCACCAAAACAATGGCATCAAAATCTTGATGATGTTGTCTTGTCTAATGGTTTTGTATTAAACCAAGATGACAAGTGTGTATATAAAAAATTTGACACTTCTGGTAAAGGAGTTATGATTTGTCTATATGTGGATGATATGTTGATTTTTGGTACTGATTTAGAAGAAGTTGATAAACCAATAAATTCTTATCATCTAGTTTTGAAATGAAAGACCTGGGGGAGGCTGAGGTAATTCTTGGTATAAGAATTAAACAAGGAAACAATGAGATTTCAATTTCTCAATATCATTATATTGAGAAGATATTGAAAAAGTTGAACTTTGAGAATTATTCTCCTCTTAGCACTCTTATAGATCCTAGTCTTAAGCTTCTAACTAATAAAGGATCTCTAGTGTCTCAACTTGAATACTCAAGGGCTATTGGTTGTCTAATGTATGCCAAGGTATGTGTTCAGTACTACTAGTAAAAGAGTTTGAAATTTTATTTCTTTATAGTTCTTTTGAAAAATTGAATTTGCTGGTGCAAGAATAAAAGGACTACCTATACAAGAATAGAGTTTAGTTGCTTCAAGAAGTTGGGACTTGGCTTTGATATGCTTATTAACAGATAGGACACAAGCTAGTAAAATATAGTGTCAAGTTAGAACTTATGAGAATGTAAACTGTTGTATGTATTATCTTCATGTATTCACTAAGAATAGAAAGGGTTCAATCCCTAGTGACACCCTGAAATTCAAATATTTTGAATGAATAATATAGTAATGTGAAATTCAATCATCGCATCATTTCATTTATTCATCAGTTTGTTATTTTTATGTTTTGTTTTTAAGTTAATCAAGATTACACTTAGATGGGGGAGGTTTGTTGGTGATTTTGTATCATCAATGCTATTTAAGTGTAATGGATTGACTTGTTGACCAAAATCAATTTTAATGAATATTAAATAAGTTAGGAAGGTGAGGGGTGCATACTTGTTTAAGTTTATACAAGATTTAAAGTAGACTGTCATTTAAGGCTGAAGCCCCTTAACGAACAGGGGTCCAGAGGCAGCGCCCCTGGCAGCGAGGTCCAAGGGGTGGCAGCCCCCAAGGGTCGAACCTGAATTAGTGACAGTTTTCAAATATCATACCGTTTTAGTGACAATTTTTTAAACATAAAACTGTCTTGTAACAGTTTTTTGATGGAAAAGGTACTTAACCAATTTTGGTCTTCATTTTGATAGTATTCATAAAAATCATATCAATTCATTCTCTGTTCTATTCTCTTATAACTGAGTCTTTTCTGTTTGAAGAGTCGACATTATTTGTTACGCCCAAAATAAATGTCATATGGATGGTTTGGTTGTTCCCGTCTATAGAAACACTACAAACATTGTCTTTAGGTAGTCCCCTCTTAGACGGATACTACCAATAAAGCTGACATGCAACAATCAACCTATGAATGCATATAATTGTATGTCTTTTTCTTGGAAAACAAAACAATTAGTTTCTTTTAGGTGTAGAAACATTATCAATTTTTAACAAACAATAAAAATATGAAACAAAAATTTACCACACAACAAATAGCCACAAAACAGAGTTGAAACAATTAATCACATTAGTTTGATGTTCGTGTAAGTACGAGGGTTGGTCCGCCTACGGTTGTGTAGGTAAATATGTAGGTTGATAAAACTTTTTTCATGTTCACTCTCTGAGAAACTCATCTTAAAATAGTTATAAGAGATAATTATGGATGATCCGAAGTAAACGTCTAACTACATGGGGTATCATTTATATATAGGGGACGAAAAACAATTTTTTTGTAGTCCGAATATCGGTCCGAAATGAGTGTTTGTGACTCTGTATTGTAACATCAAAGTACGAAGCCGACAAACATACTTAGATTCTTGTTTTGGACCAAAAACTCCAAAATGAACTCTAAAATGCTCTATTTTAGTGAAAATGGTCATTCCAGAATTAAATTGTTTATAATTATTAAAATAGTCGTTTATATGGGTTATATTACTCAACTAGATTATGACCCGCGTTAAACGAGGGGACATAAATTAAATACATATTACATTAATAGGTGATATTGTCTTAGGTGAAATTTTAATAAAAAAATGTTACTTAGATTCAGTTTTAGACTTTTTGAACCAAACTTATTAAATAAAAATATTTAATATTTATATTAAAGCAATTTGCTTTTTTAATACAGTAATTTTTAACATAAATGATCAACATGATCTTTGTTTTATCACAACATGATGCGACTTCTTGATTAAAACATGTTGTGTAGTAGGTTTATGAATTGACTTTGTCTGGTGTACCAACCTCCATGTAGGTTCACATAACTCTTTTCATATTGGCCTTGTAAAACCAAAAGCAACAATAAGTTGTTATATGTACCAGCAACATTAAATTCTGCAATGAAATTCGGTAAACATTACAGTTTAAGTGCATCGTCATAACCATAAACATCAAATTCAGATATTTTAATTTGGTAAATTTATAAAGTATATTTTCCTTATAAGAATTAAAATATGATTTTTCAGGCTACACCCAATCACATATACATATCTTCTGATCAAAGAAATTATTACAAGAAAAAAAAACATGTCATGAACAAAAATATAATATTAGTTTCATAATTTGCCAAAGGTTAACACTAATAAATAATAATGAATTTTCACAAATCTTGCATTTTGGTCACTGCATCCAACTAACAAATGAAATTCAATTTAGAGGATTGATTCAAGAAGTGCACCCATGACTTCTTGTAGCCAAATTTGGGGAAATGTTAAGACCTACCAAGATATGAAGGAACAGTCTATGAGGCTACAACTGGTTTCTGGAGGGCAATACAAATTCAAAATCGTTAGCACATATCTTTCCTACATGCTTCAATTATTAAATTTAGATCAAATTTGTCAAAATCAAATTACAAAAAAAAACAAAACACACACACACACAAATATATAACCTAGCAATCAAACAACATATTTTTCATAGAAATAACTATCACAAATCCACAATTTATACTTTATATAATATTCTTAAATTATATCTTATCTTTTCATCTTTAATGGTTACTAACACATATTTCTACCTTATTGTTGTGACACACATGTATATCAAAAATAAGAGAAAGAACTTTAGAGAACGAATGTTGATAGAGTGATCCTTCATTGAAAACGCAGCAAAATTATTCATAGAGCTGCTAGGATTCTTCTATAGACCGCTAGAAGATCTGTATAATGACAACCGATATGACTTCTATGAGAATGCACTATTTAAAGTAACAGTGTTGATTAATGTAAGTGAAAAATCATTTAGAATACTTACCAATTGTGATTGTTTCTACTTGAATGTGAACATTAACATTCTTGTAGAGAAATAGAACTTCGAATGAATCCTACATAGCCAAATCAACAAACATGACAACATAAAAAGAAGCCTAAATTGATATATAACCAATTAGGTTTTGTTGAACAATTTTTTCAATTTATCAAAATTTTATTTTATTACAAACCTATATGAGTAATCAATAATCTTAAGTAAATGAAAGAAGTAACTGTTAATTTAAAGCTAGTAAAAAAATACAATATTGTGAAATTGCTTATAATTTGCATGTTTGCTTATTGTCCTGGAGGTACCTAACCACGTGGACATGTATTATTATTTGATTAATTAGTGCATTAATTACATTATAGAATATGGAATTTAACAATTGTTCAAATTCATTTACACTTGATTTATTAATAGAAAATTGACAAATTTATAGTCATAAAAGTATGCTTAATTCAACAATTTTTTATCAACATTAGTAGAAAATTGAATTTCTTGAAGAAACAAATCAAATACACAAAAGCGATATAAATAAAAAACAAAGAATTGAGCAAAGAATATTTGAAGATCATGTTAGAAAGGTATGACCAATATGATCTTTTTAGCGCTTTTCAATATAGATGAGGTTAATGTTTTCTCATCTTCAAGGTGATAAGTACAAGTGATTAGAGAAAACAAATTTATAAGCATAAAAATATGTTTAATTCAACAAATTTGTTATCAAAGTTAATGGAAAATATATATTTTTTTCGAAATACTCAGTTAGTAAGTATGTAGGATATTATCACTAAGGTATTTAAAGTTTTGCATCATCCTCAAGCTTTAATACAAACATCAACTAATGCTCATCACTTTCAAGTAAAATTCTCTGCAATTTAAACTTAAATATAGTAAATATAATCAATAACATTATAAAAAAGGGTAAGTTTAAGAATAAATACATACAATTATTGAGTTAGATAGTTGGAAATCGAGCAATTGTAATTTAACATGTATCAAACCGATTATTACTTTCAAAACTTGAGGTATTTACTATATTAATAAGATTTAAATTCAAGATGATTGTTTTTCCCTTGATGAAGTTTGGTAGCATCGATCTACAGTGAGAAAGAAATAGAATAATTATGAAGATATATCATGTTGATTTGCAAACATATAGGATGACCAGTGCATAAATTACGGCTTTAAATTTGGAGAGGATTTGAATTTTGAATTTTGAATTTTATTTTAGGGATAAAGGAAATTGATGAAGGTTTGAGCGGAAACATTAATGGACGACGTGTTTGACCAAACATTGGTCAATATGACATAAACGATTTGATCTAAGGGTGGAAACTGTATAAGTGAAACACAATCAAAAGTGTTTATTGCTTTAGATGATGGAATAAAGTTTCTCTTTTAGACATAGATCTCAATCTTCTATTTAGTAAATGTAAACGTCTTAGTCATCTGTAACGCCTGTGTTTCCGGGCTTGCCATTTTTAGCAATGTAATAGTCTACGTTAACCTTTGTAACCCGTTTTGAAATAATAAGATTGTATTATTTGAGTATTATGTGTTTTGTGCTTAATTGCTTAATTATGTGGTTTGATTAATCAAGAATAAAAATAAGCGTCAAAATTTAAGTGTAAAATAAACTTGATATCTTTGGTTAATGTTGTAGTAGTTGAAACGAGGTTTCCGAATATATATAGAACGCCCAAATCTGACTTCGTATGAGGAAGTTATGATTTATCGAAGTTTCGGCTTAGCGGTATGCAGCCTGAAATACTCGATTTCAGATCGAGCGGTTTTTAGCCGAAGCAATCTAAACGAGGATCGAAGGTCTCGTTGTTGGTATCAAAGCGATAAAAATTTAGGCGAGAACGGACGTCAAACGAAGAAGTTATGAATTTATAACGAAGTTTTTCTGTCTCGGCCTATTAAAAATAAATAATAAAAATATAGCCGACGGAGTCTAAACGAAAGTTGTAGAGCATAGTCTCACCCTCGCGTGGATATAAAGAACGTCAAAAACGGAGTTCGTATGAAGAAGATATGAATTTACGAAGTTTATTAAATAATTTGTATTTAAATTTAATCTTTAATTCGGATGATTATCCGAAGGAGTCACCGATCTGATCCGAAGTACGCCCCGCGTACACCGAGGAATGTCGACACTCGCACTCGAGCACTTCGGATACGTAAGCGATGACGTTTCGGAGCAGTACGCCCCGCATACTCCGAGGCTCCAGCCTCCTATAAATAGGATGCGAGGGCAGCCGACTCCTTTGCTATTTTTCTCTCTTCTCTCTCCCGTTTTGCATCGATTTGCGTGCCAAAAATACCCCGAAGCCCCGATATTATTCTCGAGCCCCGAAGCAAGTCCCGAAGATCCCGAGAAGTGCGGTTCCCGAGCTGATGCTCTGCCCGCAAGAAGTTCGATTTTTGTGAAGATCTTCCAGATCTGCTGAGGATTACTACTTCTGCAAGTCGTAGTGCTGTTCGATCATCTTCTGATCAAGTGAGTGTATACTACCTTTCATAAACACGATAATAATACAAGTATGGTTCGAGTGTATTAAGTATATTGTTGTTTATAGGTGTAAGTGTGCGGTTACTTTCTTCTAACGCATAATTATGAAGTATTTTATACGAAATACGTGTTATGTGTATATTTTGTGTTATATGTGTGAATGTATATTCACTCTCTTCTATCTCATGGATCTGATTTGTTTTCTATGAAATACGTGTTATGTGTGTGTGCCTCATCTGTTATGTGGAATATGTATTGATCAAAGCATGCTATACAGGTTTTTATCTATGTATAAAAAATGTATATTTTTATCTACTATTATGTTGGGTAGAACATGGGTAGATAAGTGGTGTGTAATAAACAGATGAGAGGCCTCGTTGTTGTTTTGATTTAGTCATCTAGCGGAGTTTAGATGACGATCACAGACTTTTCTAGACAGTCTTATGGAAACATTAGCAGGTTCGCCACCTGTAGGTGTTAATGAACTTGGGTGCTCATTCGTTGTACTCCATCCCCCTCATGGTTGCTTTATTTGACTTATATTGCTGAGGAACCCCCGAAGCATGTGTTGTCGCCCCGATGAAATATTCTTAGACTAGGTCCCTCATGTTAGTTATCTTAGGGACATAAAGTGAGAATAACGGGAATGGGTAATTGGGTTATTGTTGGTGAAAATTAAATATGATTATTTATTATGGGTTGAAAACCCTATATGCTCACCAGGCTCCCAAGCCTAACCCACTCAGTTTTATTTGTATTACAGGAAGTGGCACGAGGGCATAAGATGGATGAACCATCAAGTTGTTTTCTTTACAAGTTTGTATATGTATATATTTGTTGAATGACTTGTAATGTTATCGTTTATGCTTATTGGTTTGTATCGGAACATGACACCCCGAGTTTTGATTATATAATGAAAATACATTTTTTTTATAAAATGTTTTGGTAAACATTGTTTTATCATGTTTTGTTTTTGGGAACAAATTCCGCAACTCTTTCAAATCAAAAGTATTTACTCTGAAATTACTTTAAAATCATAAATGAAAATCGGTCTTTTCTGGCCGAGATTTTGGGGATGTCACAGTTGGTATCAGAGCATTAGTTTAAGCGAACTAGGAATTTGTAGGATTTCTAGACTTAAACTTAGAATGCTAAGTGAAGTTTTGAGATGTGTGTTTGTTATGTTTTAGACACGAGCACTAGTTTATTTTAGGAAAGTTGCCTAAAATGCTTTATGTGCTAAATGTTATATGTTGCCATATATGATATTATTTGTTCGGATCTATGGTCTGTTGCCGACCGGATCTAGAAACCTTATGTGTGTAGGATTCTAAGCGTGCGTCTACGATATTAGAACTAGCATGTAAACGTTTCGGAGTGATAAGGGTGATTTGAATATCTATTGTGATTGGGGATCTAATTTCACCTTATTCGGTGTGTAGATTAAAATGGTGAGAACGAGGAGTGGAGTTGGTAATGCTGATGAAAACAGGAATCAACCACTAGTGATTGAACAAATACCTGTCGTAGCAGCAGCACCTGAGCCAATAACCATGGCTGGTGTGCAAATGATGATTCAGATGATGTTGGATCGTCAGATGGATGAAACTAGATGGTTGCTTCAACAAAATTGTGAAGAACTCTCAATTCGTGTGGAAGAGCCTGAATTAAATGAAGGGCACTCGGAAGGTGGAAACTTCAGTGGGTCTGTTGGTCAAGCCAACCCACCGATAGTTAGGCAAGATAACCATGATGGAAGGAATGATGGAATGGGATGCAAGTACAAGGACTTTCTAACTTGCAAACCATCGACCTTCAATGGAAAGGAGGATCCGATTGGAGTTATGGATTGGATCTCCGAAATGGAGTTAGCCTTTATGACTTATGGCTGCAGAGGCAAGTTGCAGACTATCTATGCAGTGCGTCAGTTCCGAGGCGGAGCCGTTTGTTGGTGGAACACTCTAGGGAAGACCTTAAGCCCTAATGAGCCACTGCAATTGTCATGGACAGAGTTCTTGGTGCAGTTCAAGCGCAAGTTCTGCTCGGCTCAAAATCTGTTGGAACTAGAGAACAAGTTTCTGACATTGACGAAAGGCAGCATGTCAGTTGATGAATACACCAATAACTTCACCGATAAGATGGAGTTTGCCTTGCGTATCGTCCCAGACGAGTTGACAAAGGTGGACCGGTATGCGAAGGGACTCCCATGGGAGTACGAGGTGCCAGTACGTCAAGCACATACTCTAGAGGCAGCTATCTGGGCTGCCAAGTCTATTGAGAACATGATTAAAGGGAGAACCACTGACAAGGTTGAGGTTGGTGAGAAAAGAAAGTTTGAGGGAACATCTGGTTCCGCTAAGAAAGGCAAATTTTTGAAATCTGATTCGAAAAAGTTTGGAGGAAAGGGAGGCGAAGCGAAGTGGTGTGATAAGTGTAAGAAAAAGCACTTTGGGAAATGTAGCGAGGATGTAACATGCTACAAGTGTGGAAAGGTTGGACATTTTGCCAATGAGTGTCCGAACAACAAAAGGATGTGTTTTGGATGTAATGAAGAGGGGCACATTTTGAAAGACTGTCCGAAGAAGAAGGAGGCAGCGAGGCCCAACATTCCACCAAAGCCGAAGGCGAGAGCCTTCCAGATGACACTTGAGGTTGCGAAAGATGAAGCTGATGTCGCTTCAGGTACCTTTCTCGTAAACGAATTACCTACTCAAATTTTGTTTGATTCTGGAGCCAACTACTCCTTTATTTCGCATGAGTTTGGTAGAAAGCTAGCTTTGCCTATTGATAGATTAGATAATGCTTTATTAGTCGTAGTTGCTAGTGGAAAGTTTGTACCTGTTAGCCATCGTATGAAAAACATCTTAATTGATCTTAATGGAAATAAGTTCCACGAGGAATTATTGCCTATCGAACTAAATGGTTTCGACATCGTTTTGGGAATGGATTGGCTTAGCGCCAATGATGCCGAAATATCGTGCAAGAAGAAGATAGTTAAAGTAAACCCGCCTGGGAAAGATTCGTTTATGTTGTATGGGGACAAACGACGAGTGAATTCTGGAATCATTTCCCTAATGAAAGCCAGAAAGTGTTTGACCAAGGGATGTACATCATATTTAGCATTCGTGATTGATGCTAAGAAAGAAAAGAAGGTGATGCAGAGTATTCCAGTGGTGTGTGAGTATCCGGAAGTATTTCCAGAAGATCTTCTTGGATTACCACCTGATAGACAAGTGGAGTTCAGAATTGACTTGTTACTAGGAACCACGCCAATAGCAAAAACACCTTACCGATTAGCACCGACGGAGATGAAGGAGCTAATGATGCAACTTCAGGAATTATTGGACAAAGGTTTCATTAGACCTAGTTCATCACCCTGGGGAGCTCCGGTGTTATTCGTGAAGAAGAAAGATGGAAGTATGAGAATGTGCATCGATTACAGAGAGCTGAACAAGGCAACAATAAAGAATAGATATCCGTTGCCGGGGATTGATGACCTATTTGATCAATTGCAAGGTTCGAGCTATTTCTCGAAGATCGATCTTAGGTCAGGATATCATCAGCTAAACGTAAGAGAGCAAGATATCGAGAAGACTGCATTCAGAACTAGATATGGACACTACGAGTTCTTGGTTATGTCGTTTGGACTAACCAATGCTCCGGCAACATTCATGGATTTGATGAATAGGGTTTGTAATCTGTTCCTTGATAAATCCGTGATATTGTTCATAGACGACATTCTGATTTACTCGAAAAGCCAGGAGGAGCATGGCAGACACTTGCGAGAAGTGTTAGAAGTCTTGAAGAAGGAGAATTTGTATGCTAAGTTCTCCAAATGTGATTTTTGGATTCGAGAAGTCCAATTCTTGGGTCACGTGGTCAACCAAGAAGGTATAATGGTTGATCCGGAAAAGATTGAAGCTGTAATGAAGTGGGAACAACCGAAAAGTCCCACGGAGATCCGAAGCTTTTTGGGATTAGCCGGATATTACCGAAGGTTTATCCAAGGCTTTTCTTCGATCGCTAGTCCATTGACAGCTTTGACCCACAAAGGAGCTACTTATGCTTGGAGTGATAAGCATAAAGAAGCATTCGAGAAGCTAAAGAAGAAGCTATGCGAGGCACTGATACTTTCTCTACCCGATGGAGTTGAAGACTTCGCAGTTTATAGCGATGCGTCTGGTGTTGGATTGGGTTGTGTTTTGACCCAAGGAGAAAAGGTGATAGCATATGCGTCTCGACAGCTGAAGGAGCATGAAAAGAATTACCCGACTCATGATTTGGAGTTGGCAGCAGTAGTTTTCGCTCTGAAAATATGGAGACATTACCTCTATGGCACGAAGTGTAAACTTTTTACTGATCATAAGAGTCTCCAATATCTCTTTAATCAGAAGGAATTGAATATGAGGCAACGACGCTGGCTAGAATTACTTAAAGACTACGACTGCGAGATACTTTACCACCCCGGTAAAGCTAATGTTGTTGCCGATGCTCTCAGTCGGAAAGTCAATATTGAAAGGAAAAGGCCAAGAGCGTTGAGAATTGAAGTTGTCTCGACCATTGTGGAAAGTATAAAGAAAGCTCAAGAGGAAGCTTCTGAAAAGAATGACCGAAAGGGGGAACGTTTGGGCAAAACGTTGGTGTTCGGTGTAAACAGTCATGGACTAAAGGTGTTCCAAGATCGGATTTGGATACCTAAGACAGGAGGAGTCAGAGATCTTCTGATGGAAGAAGCTCACAAGACCATGTACTCGATTCATCCTGGTAGCACTAAAATGTATAGGGACCTGAAACCCTACTACCGGTGGCCGACGATGAAGCTTGATGTTGCAAAGTATGTGGCCGAGTGTGTGACTTGTGCGAGAGTCAAGACACAACATCAGAAACCGTACGGGAGTTTAGAACCATTCCCTGTGCCTATGGGTAAGTGGGAAGACATTGCTATGGATTTTGTCACTAAACTGCCCCGAACAAAGAATGGTCACGACATGATTTGGGTGGTCGTTGATCGATTCACTAAGAGTGCGCATTTCATAGCAGCCAAGGAGAAATGTTCTATGGAAAAGCTTGCAAATTCTTACGTGAAGGAAATTGTGAGGCTTCACGGTGTTCCGTTAACGATTGTATTGGATCGTGATAGCCGTTTCACCTCAAGGTTTTGGAAAAGTCTACAAGAGGAAATGGGTACCAAGTTATGTTTAAGCACAACTTACCATCCGCAGACTGATGGTCAGAGTGAAAGAACGATGCAAACACTTGAAGATATGCTGAGAGCATGTACCTTGGAATTCCTAGGTAATTGGGATGAACATTTACCTTTGGTAGAATTTTCCTATAATAATAGATTTCACTCGAGCATTAAGATGACACCTTATCAAGCTTTGTATGGACAGAAGTGTCGTACGCCGTCTTGTTGGCTTGAGGCTGGGGAAAAGCAGTTTATGGGACCGGAGATGGTTCATCAAACTGCTGAAAAGTTGAAAATAATTAGAGAAAGAATGTTAGCAGCTCAAGATCATCAAAAGAGCTATGCTGACAAAAAGCGAAGACCGATGACTTTTGAGGTTGGAGATTCGGTTTTACTTAAAGTCTCGTCGTGGAAGGGACTTATAATGTAACACCGTGAATTTCAAAATAATTTTTCGCAAAATATAAAAGCATTTTTCATTTAATTTTCATAAAACACCAAGTTTAAATCTCCAATTCACATCATACAAAATCCCAAGATCACATATAAAAATCCCATGCGTGTGTACAGATCAAGTCAGCGCCTTCCCACGGTCATCACTAGTACCTGAAACAAACAACACTAACACTGTAAGCACAAAGCTTAGTGAGTTCCCCAAAATACAACATATAACACATATTAGCCACTCGAGGCTATAACTCTGTGGGTCCGTGCACCCAAACTCTGTGAACCCTCAGGTTCTAACTCTGGGAACCTTCTAGTTCCGACTCTATAAGCATGCACAACATAAATCACATAGACATCATGCAGTACAACATATATCATACACATAACATACACATACTCTGTCACATAACTCTGATTACCTACTCAAGGTAAAGTATAGTGAGAAGACTCACCTCGTATATCTCGATAACTCGCAAATCCTGGAAATCACTCGTGCTCGATCCTCCGAGCTATAATCCTCCTATAACATCATATATCTCTAATTAACACTTTTACCACTAAGGTTGACTACCACTAACAAGTCAACACTGGTCAACGGTCAACGGTCAACTTTGACCGGACTCGGCGAGTGCACTAGAGCGACTCGGCGAGTCTAAACGTTTTCACCAACTCTCTAGGATTCTCTTTTGACACGTCGAGTACTCCCCCGACTCGACGAGTTCCACCTGGCATGAATCGCGGGGCCACCACGACTCAACTCGTCGAGTCTCAAGAACAACTCGGCGAGTTCCAGCTCGACTCAGTCCATCTGACAACCCTCTCTAACTCTCCCTGACTCACTGAGTCAACCCATAACTCGGCAGGACCACTCGCTGAGTGGTTAAGGAAAATCTTCATGCTACTCGCCGAGTCTGTTCTTCAGACTCGGCAAGTCCATGCCATGCATCAACTCAGACTAGCTTCTGAGGTCAGATCCGCTCCATCCACTCATAAGATCTGGCCCTCCTAAGCTCATTCATCACGTAAAGTTCATGTCTTGGTTACCATGCAACACTTACAAGGCTCTTTTTGGAGAAATGATCTCTAAGATGGCAACCCTAGTCCCCAACCCAAAAGGAAGGACATAAAGCATGACATTAGGGACTCTTTGGACCTACTATGGTCCAGATCTAAGCACCATATCCCCATGGGACCTCCCACACTTCAAATACAAAGCAAATAAGGCATGAAGAAACCCTAGATTTGACCATATCAACAAAAATACGGAAATAAGCTCTGAATGATACCTCAAGAAGCCTCCTCTGATGAAATGAAAGTAGGTCCAAGCTCCGCAACTCTTCTAGCTTGACTTTCCCATTCCTTTCTTGCAAATACACACAAATTTGGTGAACAATGGCCTCTTATCTCACTCACAAGAACCCTCAGCTGCTTTGGTGCTCTCAAGATCAAGGTAGCCGCAAAGAAGGGCCATAAGGTCCTTTAAATAGGGCTTAGGACCGGGAAATTAGGGTTTCATTAAACAGCGAGGACTCGCCGAGTCCATTCCTTGGACTCGCCGAGTCCAGGCGCTAACCCGCGTCCTGGACCGCGATCGTACTCGGCGAGTTTGAGCTCCAACTCGCCGAGTCCCCTCACAAAACTCCAAAAATATAAGCATAAAAGATACCTGGATATCCGGGCTGTTAAAATTCTCCCCCACTAGAACTAGACTTCGCCCTCGAAGTCTCGCTCTGCAAATAGCTCCGGATGTTGCTCACGCATCTCACGCTCCGGCTCCCAGGTCATATCTGATCCCTTTCGATGTTGCCACTGAACCAGCACCAGGGGTACCTCCTTGTTCCTCAAAACCTTGATCTTCCGATCTCTGATGGCCACTGGTCTCTCGGCATAATTCAGGCTCGCATCCACCTAAATATCCTCTAATGGAACCACTGCCGACTCGTCGGCTATACACTTCCTCAGCTGCGACACATGAAAAGTGTCGTGAATCTGCCCCAACTCTGCTGGCAAATCCAAACGATAGGCTACCCGGCCTACCCTCGCGGTCACACGGAAAGGACCAATATATCGGGGCCCCAACTTGCCTCTCTTCTTGAATCGAATCACTCCTTTCCAAGGAGAGACCTTCAGGAGTACAAGGTCGCCAACCTGAAACTCAAGCTCGGATCGACGTCTGTCTGCATAAATCTTCTGTCGGCTCTGAGCGGTCAACAACCTCTGTTTGACCTACTGAATCTGCTCTGTCGTCCGAAGCACGATCTCTGTACTACCCATCACCCTCTGACCAACCTCTCCCCAACAAATGGCGGTCCGACACCTCCTCCCATACAACAGCTCAAAGGGTGGCATACCAATGCTCGAATGATGGCTGTTGTTGTAGAAAAACTCAGCCAAGGGCAAATATGCATCCCAGCTACCCCCGAAATCCAACACACACGCTCGGAGCATGTCCTCGAGCGTCTGAATCGTCCGCTCACTCTGACCGTCTGTCTGGGGATGATATGCGGTACTAAAATGCAGTCTAGTACCCAACTCCTCATGAAAATTCTTCCAGAATCTGGAAGTGAAGCGCACAGGCCATAAGGAGTGTAGCGAAGTGATTCTCCTAATCATGGTTTGAAACAATCGAGATCGGCACCCCATGCCGAGATACCACTTCCCTCACATACACCTCCGTCAATTTCTCTGCTGAAGAACTCTCACTGATGGCAAGGAAGTGAGCGCTCTTCGTCAACCTGTCCACAATCACCCAAATTGCATCAACTCCCCTGGCAGTCCTTGGCAATTTGGTGATGAAATCCATAGTGATCTGTTCCCACTTCCATTCAGGAACCTCCAATGGCTGCAACTTACCATGCGGCCTCTGGTGCTCGGCCTTAACCCTACGGCAGGTCAAGCACCTCTCAACAAACCACGCGACATCCTTCTTCATACAGGGCCACCAATACTCCTTTTTCAGATCCAAATACATCTTAGTGGCCCCCGGATGGATCGAAAATTTCGACCAATGAGCCTCCTCCATCAAAATGGTACGCGTTCCTCCCACAAACGGCACCCAGATACGCCCCTGAAATGTCATAAGCCCCCGCCCATCGGTAACGAACTCTGAAACTAAACCAACAACCCGTTCCCTCTTCTGCATCTCGGGTTGCATAGCCTCGGCCTGTGCCCCACGAATGGCGTCCAACACTGGAGCTATCACGGTCAATCTCAAACATACCTCCCGCAGCGGGATGCTCTCCGCCCTGCGGCTCAAAGCATCGGCTACCACATTAGCCTTGCCTGGGTGGTACAGGATCTCACAATCATAATCCTTGACCACATCCAACCACCTTCTCTGACGCATATTTAGGTTGGGCTGATCCATCAAATACTTCAAGCTCTTATGGTCCGTGTAAATCGTACACCGAACCCCATACAAGTAGTGACGCCAAATCTTGAGGGCGAACACCACTGCCCCCAACTCTAGATCATGGGTGGGATATCTCGTCTCATGAGGCTTCAGCTGCCTCGATGCATATGCTATCACATGCCCTCTCTGCATCAGCATCGCTCCCAACCCCAAGATCGATGCATCACAATATACCACAAAGTCCTCTATCCCTTCCGGGAGAGCTAACACCAGGGCTTCGCACAACCTTTGGCGAAGTGTCTCAAAGGAGGCCTGCTGCTCGGGGCCCCATGAAAAAGCAACACCCTTCCGGGTCAATCTGGTGAGTGGCACTGCGATCTTAGAGAAATCCCTGATGAACCTCCGATAATACCCTGCCAACCCTAGGAAACTCCTGATCTCGGAGGGTGACTTCGGCACCTCCCAACTCATCACCGCCTCAACCTTGGCCGGATCGACCAATATCCCGGTTAACGAGATGTCCTAAGAACTGGACCTCCCGCAACCAGAAATCACACTTGGAGAATTTGGTATAAAGCCTCTCCGATCTCATAACCCCGAGAACCTCTCTCAAATGCTCCTCATGCTGCTCTCTAGATCTCGAATATACCAGAATGTCATCGATAAATACAATCACCGACCGATCCAGCATCGGTCTACACACTCGGTTCATGAGATCCATGAACACTGTCGGGGCATTGGTGAGCCCAAAAGGCATCACCACAAACTCGTAATGCCCATAACGCGTCCTAAACACTGTCTTCTGGACGTCCTCATCCCGCACCCTCACCTGATGATATCCAGACCTCAAATCGATCTTGGAGAACCAAGATGCTCCCTGCAACTGATCGAACAAATCGTCGATCCTCGGCAACGGGTAACAGTTCTTGACCGTCAGCTTGTTTAACTCCCGGTAATTAATACACATCCGGTGTGAACCATCCTTCTTTTTTACGAACAGGATAGGCGCTCCCCACGGCGAGCTGCTCGGCCGAATAAACCCCTTCCCCAGTAGCTCCTGAAGCTGTGAGGATAACTCTTGCATCTCTGGAGGTGCAAGGCGATAAGGCACCTTAGCGATAGGCGCGGCCCCCGGAACCAAATCGATACTGAACTCCACTTGCCTCACAAGAGGCACACCCGGCAACTCCTCGGGAAATACATCCGGGAACTCACGCACCACCGGAACCTCCTCAACTGAACTCGGCCTCTCGGAAACCACCCATGTATCCATCACATACACCACAAAACCCTTACAGCCCTGCTGTAGACACTGCCTCGCCCTAGCAGCCGAACAAAACGTTGATCCTGAACGTGTACCCTCGTCGTACACCGAAAGAACTCCCCCACTAGGGTCTCGTATGGTCACCAGCTGACGCTCGCAGTCGATAACCGCACCGAATCTGCTCAACCAGTCCATGCCCACAATGACACAGACATCACCCATCGCAATAGGAACCAGATCAATCGGGAACTCAACACCGAAAATCTCGACTACGCAACCTTAGAGAACCTCCGTGGCATATATCACCCTCTCATCAGCTATGGAAACTCTCAGAGGCCGACCCAACGCCTCACGACTAACACTGATATGCTGACTAAAAGCCAAAAATACAAAAGACCGACTCGCACCCGAGTCAAGTAACACCAAGGCAGATATAGAATTCACAAGAAAAGTACCTACGCATAGCATAACATAAGCATAATATCTGAACATCAAAATAAATACATGAAAGAATATATACCAGCCACGACATCGGGCGCTGCGCAGACCTCCTTCGCGGTCAGCTGAAAGGCTCTCCCTCGTGCCCTCGGCGCCTCGGCCTTCACTGGCCGACTCTTTGTGGCTCTGATGGCGGCAGAGGCAGATCCCTGAGGTGCTCCCTGAGCTGATCCCCACAACTGCGGACACTCCGCCTTCCGGTGTCCGGTCTGGTTGCAGTGAAAACATACCGCAAACCCCTTGGGGCAGTCCTTGGCCATATGCCCCTCCTTGCCACACTTGTAGCAAGATCCCGCTCTGCAGACTCCATCATGACCCTTGCCACACTTCCCACAAGTGCGGCCCTTCTGGCTCCCTGGTTTGGGATCAGCGGGCTTGGCCCGCTTGGCTGCCGGCTGAGGCTGTGTCGGTCGCCGATCCCTCCCCTGAGACTCCGCCTCCTCCCTGGCCTGAGTCTCTAGCTCAATCTCCCTCTTCCGGGCATTTGCCTGAAGCTCAGCAAATGTCCGGAACGAGGAGTTCGCCGCGAACTCCCAAATATCTCGCCTCAAAATGCTCAAATACCGGCTCATACGTGCCTGCTCAGTGGACACGTGCTCAGGGCAGAACATCGCCCTCTCATGGAACATCCTGATAATCGCTGTAACTGACTCAGTACCCTGCTTGAGGGTCAGAAACTCCTAGGCCAAACGCTCCCTCTCCACCTGGGCAACATACTCATCTCGGAACATGGCAGTGAACCTCTCCCAGGTCACTGCCGCAAGCTCACCAGGCGTAAAATGCGCCGTCACAAACTTCCACCAGTCCTTCGCTCCCAAGCGAAGCTGGTTCAGCGCGAACCGAACCTTCAAATGCTCAGGAGATGAGCAAGTGAAGAAACACCCCTCTATATCAGAAATCCACCTCATAGCTACCACCGGATCCTGGGTCCCATCAAACTCTGGTGGTTTTGTGTTGCTGAACTCCCGGAACAGCAAGACATCACCACCTTGCGGCCTTGCGGCAGCAATAGCTGCGGTGGCCGCTGCAACAGCAGCCTCAGAAAAGAGCGGCATAACGCTCGTCAAAGGTCTCAATCAGCGTGGTCTTAATAGACTCGAACATCTCTGGTATCTCTGCCCTGATGGCCACAGCCACCTTCTCGTGGATGATCCGACGGATCTCCTCATCACTGGTCTCGTTGCTCTCAGGCATCAAACGTGTCCTCACCATGATCTACCCCTGAAATACAACATACGAAACATTAGAACCCCTTCGAGCATACTCACACTCGACAACTCATTCCTCCTTGATCCTTGGTATTCCAAAGATTCTTACTTGGGCTGTACACCGCTCCGGTGCTTTCAGTAGTACGGGCCCAATACTACTGTCCGCACCGTATCAGAATACACCCCAAGTCCTCCTCTTCAGATCCCAAATTCCAAGTACGCTATCATGCATAGACCACTCTCTAATAGATCTCTCATAAGCCCCTCGCTGCTACCTACTCACTCTCAAGCATCTCATAGCAGCTCACCTCTTCCTAGGCTAAGGCATCACAAATCAGGCCAATCTAGTCCTAATAGGAATACCTAGCCTACTCTAGCATGCAAATACATCATATCAATAACAATATCACATAACATGAGGGTATTTTGGGAAATCACCGTTCGGGCGCGGACTGATTGTACACACAACTCTGCTCTGCGTTTTTCAAAAATCTTTTACACTTTTTGAAAATACTTCTCAAATCCTCAGTTTGAGTTCAAATACGACCGAAGGTGTACTCGAATCCCTCAAACCAAGGCTTTGATACCAACTTGTAACACCGTGAATTTCAAAATAATTTTTTGCAAAATATAAAAGCATTTTTCATTTAATTTTCATAAAACATCAAGTTTAAATATCCAATTCACATCATACAAAATCCCAAGATCACATATAAAAATCCCATGCGTGTGTACAGATCAAGCCGACGCCTTCCCACGGTCATCACTAGTACTTGAAACAAACAACACTAACACTGTAAGCACAAAGCTTAGTGAGTTCCCCAAAATACCACATATAACACATATTAGCCACTCGAGGCTATAACTATGTGGGTCCGTGCACCCAAACTCTGTGAACCCTCAGGTTCTAACTCTGGGAACCTTCCGGTTCCGACTCTATAAGCATGCACAGCATAAATCACATAGACATCATGCAGTACAACATATATCATACACATATCATACACATACTCTGTCACATAACTCTGATTACCTACTCAAGGTAAAGTATAGTGAGAAGACTCACCTCGTATATATCGATAACTCGCGAATCCTGGAAATCACTCCTGCTCGATCCTCCGAGCTATAATCCTCCTATAACATCATATATCTCTAATTAACACTTTTACCACTAAGGTTGACTACCCCTAACAAGTCAACACTGGTCAACTCTGGTCAACGGTCAACGGTCAACTTTCACCGGACTCGGCGAGTGCACTAGAGCGACTCGACGAGTCTAAACGTTTTCACCAACTCTCTAGGATTCTCTTTTGACACGTCGAGTACTCCCCCGACTCGACGAGTTCCACCTGGCATGAATCGCGGGGCCACCACGACTCAGCTCGCCGAGTCTCAAGAACAACTCGGCGAGTTCCAGCTCGACTCAGTCCATCTAACAACCCTCTCTAACTCTCCCTGACTCACTGAGTCAACCCATAACTCGGCAGGACCACTCGCTGAGTGGTTAAGGAAAATCTTCATGCTACTCGCCGAGTCTGTTCTTCAGACTCGGCGAGTCCATGCCATGCATCAACTCAGACTAGCTTCTGAGGTCAGATCCGCTCCATCCACTCATAAGATCTGGCCCTCCTAAGCTCATTCATCACATAAAGTTCATGTCTTGGTTACCATGCAACACTTACAAGGCTCTTTTTGGAGAAATGACCTCTAAGATGGCAACCCTAGTCCCCAACCCAAAAGGAAGGACATAAAGCTTGACATTAGGGACTCTCTGGACCTACTAAGGTCCAGATCTAAGCACCATATCCCCATGGGACCTCTCACACTTCAAATACAAAGCAAATAAGGCATGAAGAAACCCTAGATTTGACCATATCAACAAAAATACGGAAATAAGCTCTGAATGATACCTCAAGAAGCCTCCTCTGATGAAATTAAAGTAGATCCAAGCTCCCCAACTCTTCTAGCTTGACTTTCCTATTCCTTTCTTGCAAATACACACAAATTTGGTGAACAATGGCCTCTTATCTCACTCACAAGAACCCTCAGCTGCTTTGGTGCTCTCAAGATCAAGGTAGCCGCAAAGAAGGGCCATAAGGTCCTTTAAATAGGGCTTAGGACCAGGAAATTAGAGTTTCATTAAACAGCGAGGACTCGCCGAGTCCATTCCTTGGACTCGCCGAGTCCAGGCGTGAACCCGCGTCCTGGACCGCGATCCTACTTGGCGAGTTTGAGCTCCAACTCGCCGAGTCCCCTCACAAAACTCCAAAAACATAAGCATAAAAGATACCTGGAAATCCGGGCTGTTACATATAAGATTTGGAAAAAGGGGAAAGTTGAGTCCAAGGTTTATTGGACCGTTTAAAGTTCTTCAGAGGGTTGGGAACCAAGCTTACAAGCTCGAATTACCCGAAGAACTGAATGGAATTCACAACACTTTTCATGTGTGTTATTTGAGGAAGTTCATGAGAGAAGTTCCCGATATAATTCCAATTTCTGAATTGAGAATTGATGAGAACAAAAGGTTGATTGAAGAACCAAAGGCAATTGTTGACCGAAAGACTAAGAAGTTGCGACGCAAAATGGTTGGGTTAGTGCTCGTCCGATGGAAACACACGAATGGGCCGAATCTCACCTGGGAGACGGAGAGTGACATGTTGAGTCGCTATCCGCATTTGTTTGTTGATGTGTGATTCCGGGGACGGAATCATTCTAAGGTGGAGAGAATTGTAACGCATGTGTTTCCGGGCTTGCCATTTTTAGCAATGTAATAGTCTAGGTTAACCTTTATAACCCGTTTTGAAATAATAAGATTGTATTATTTGAGTATTATGTGTTTTGTGCTTAATTGCTTAATTATGTGGTTTGATTAATCAAGAATAAAAATAAGCGTCAAAATTTAAGTGTAAAATAAACTTGATATCTTTGGTTAATGTTGTAGTAGTTGAAACGAGGTTTCTGAATATATATAGAACGCCCAAATTTGACTTTGTATGAGGAAGTTATGATTTATCGAAGTTTCGGTTTAGCAGTATGCAACCTGAAATACTCGATTTGAGATCGAGCGGTTTTTAGCCGAAGCAATCTAAACGAGGATCGAAGGTCTCGTTGTTGGTATCGAAGCGATAAAAAGTTAGGCGAGAACGGACGTCAAACGAAGAAGTTATGAATTTATAACGAAGTTTTTCTGTCCCGGCCTATTAAAAATAAATAATAAAAATAAATTTAAAATTAGCAGACGGAGTCTAAACGAAAGTTATAGAGCGTAGTCTCACCTTCGCGTGAATATAAAGAACGTCAAAAACGGAGTTCGTATGAAGAAGATATGAATTTCCGAAGTTTATTAAATAATTTGTATTTAAATTTAATTTTTAATTCGGATGATTATCCGAAGGAGTCACCGATCTGATCCGAAGTACGCCCCGCATACACAGAGGAATGTCGACACTCGCACTCGAGCACTTCGGATTTAAGCGATGACGTTTCGGAGCAGTACGCCCCGCGTACTCCGAGGCTCCAGCCTCCTATAAATAGGATGCGAGGGCAGCCGACTCCTTTGCTATTTTTCTCTCTTCTCTCTCCCGTTTTGCATCGATTTGCGTGCCAGAAATACCCCGAAGCCCCGGTATTATTCTCGAGCCCCGAAGCAAGTCCCGAAGATCCCGAGAAGAGCGGTTCCCGAGCCGAAGCTCTGCCTGCGAGAAGTTCGATTTTTGTGAAGATCTTCCAGATCTGCTGAGGATTACTACTTCTGCAAGTCGTAGTGTTGTACGATCATCTTCTGATCAAGTGAGTGTATACTACCTTTCATAAACACGATAATAATACAAGTATGGTTCGAGTGTATTAAGTATATTGTTGTTTATAGGTGTAAGTGTGCGGTTACTTTCTTCTAACGCATAATTATGAAGTATTTTATACGAAATACGTGTTATGTGTATATTTTGTGTTATATGTGTGAATGTATATTCACTCTCTTCTATCTCATGGATCTGATTTGTTTTCTATGAAATACGTGTTATGTGTGTGTGCCTCATCTGTTATGTGGAATATGTATTGATCAAAGCATGCTATACAGGTTTTTATCTATGTATAAAAATGTATATTTTTATCTACTATTATGTTGGGTAGAACATGGGTAGATAAGTGGTGTGTAATAAACAGATGAGAGGCCTCGTTGTTGTTTTGATTTAGTCATCTAGCGGAGTTTAGATGACGACCACAGACTTTTCTAGACAGTCTTATGGAAACATTAGCAGGTTCGCCACCTGTAGGTGTTAATGAACTTGGGTGCTCATTCGTTGTACTCCATCCCCCTCATGGTTGCTTTATTTGACTTATATTGCTGAGGAACTCCCGAAGCATGTGTTGTCGCCCCGATGAAATATTCTTAGACTAGGTCCCTCATGTTAGTTATCTTAGGGACATAAAGTGAGAATAACGTGAATGAGTAATTGGGTCATTGTTAGTTGGTGAAAATTAAATATGATTATTTATTGTGGGTTGAAAACCCTATATGCTCACTAGGCTCCCAAGCCTGACCCACTCAGTTTTATTTGTATTACAGGAAGTGGCGCGAGGGCATAAGATGGATGAACCATCAAGTTGTTTTGTTTACAAGTATGTATATGTATATATTTGTTGAATGACTTGTAATGTTATCGTTTATGCTTATTGGTCTGTATCGGAACATGACACCCCGAGTTTTGATTATATAATGAAAATACATTTTTTTTATGAAATGTTTTGGTAAACATTGTTTTATCATGTTTTGTTTTTGGGAACAAATTCCGCAACTCTATCAAATCAAAAAGATTTACTCTGAAATTACTTTAAAAGCATAAATGAAAATCGGTCTTTTCTGGCCGAGATTTTGGGGATGTCACATCATCGTCTCTGTCTGGCATCATTGTAATGAGTTTTATTATTTAAATCTATAAAATTGTATAATATCATTAGTATCTAAAAAGAATAATATTTCAAAGGTAAATATTACTAATAAATTTATAAATAGTTTCACAAGAAATATAAATAATTGTTTTATAACGGTTAAAAGATTTATAAAAGTTTACAATTTCCTAAAAAGTTGTAGTTTTCTAATATTTATATTGAGGTTGTAATGAATAACATTGTAACAATGTTGAAATATTTACATTCAAACGAAATAATAGAGTAAAATATGATTAAATTTCTAAATTAATCTGAGTTTAAACCTAAAAGGAAAATAGATGAATAATTCAACATTTTATAAAACCCAAAATGTATTCAACTGATCAAAATTCTAACCCAATTACGAATAGTATGAAATAAAGTCATCAAAAATCAAACCTCAAAACCAAATAGTATGTAAACAAAATATGAAATGAATAATATTCAAATCACTCAACTACTCAAATAAAATCATGAAAATCATATATTATTTATCTTGCTTTGGAATTAACAGTTTTGGCTTGTCTTCTCTAGAAGTACGATTTGTCATTGATGTTGATGGTCGTTTGTTTGAGGACATGATTGTCAGGTTACCAACATCGTAAACATCTTACCGATTGCGTTTTAATTCTTCATGTCCATATATTTTTTTAAAGGATGTCCACTTAGTTAGTGGACTTGTTGTAGTGTTTTCATCAAGATTCGAAGCGGGTGTGGCGATAAAATTTTAAAGTTTATAAAATATTAGATTTAGTTATATTATATTTAAAACCTTCTAATTTAATGTGTCTTGAGATCCGACTTCTGCCAATAAAACATTAAACGAATCGGATTCTGGCGCCTACATTTATAGTACATAGAAATATGTTAGTTGGTTAACTGAAATATAAAAAACAAAATTTAATAAGTGTAATGTTTTTAGTATTCTTTGTAAAAGAATAGCTTCAATGTAAATGTGTGTGTGTGTGTGTATATATATATATATATATATATATATATATATATATATATATATATATATATATATATATATATATATATATATATATATATATATATATGTGTGTGTGTTGTTTTTCAATAAGGAAATCATTATCTTCCAAAAAAAATGGGATCCTAAAATATTATTTTGGAGATTTTCGGTTATTCATCTGGAAAAAAATGATATCATTTAATATTGAATCAGAATTTCAAATTAAATGACTTGTTTAATAAATGAGTTTTAGATTCAAAACCATTATCTCAAATTGATTTATTTTACGTGGGTTATACCGGGAGATAAATTATAAATAATACTGACTTTATTTTTTACTCTTAAATATTTTGCTAATTTAATAGGATTAGATTAGATTTTATAGGTTAATGACCAAATTATTGATATGTTTATTTAATGAGTTTTTCAAAAAAAAAAATAATAAAAACTAAACGGGTTTAAATTTTGAAGTCAGAATCTATAATAAGTGAGTTAAATTAGGAAGAATATTAATTAGAGAAACTAATATCTCATATATAAATTAAAGATTCTATAATTAAATATAATTATGTTTGAATTTTATTTGAAGATGATGATGTCAGCAATCTAATCTAATGGTGAAAAATACAGGATTGAAATGCAATCAAGGGTCCTGATTGCTTCGTTGGTAAATTAAAGGTTCTCTTTTAATAATATTTAGAGATTTCCCATTTTAATATGTATTTTTCTTTCATGTTATCTTTCAATCTTACACAAAATTTCCCAATTTAATATGTGTTTTTCTTCACGTTATCCTTCATTTAACACATAATTTATCACATAACGTAATCCTTCGTCTAACACATAATTTATCACATAACACCTAATCCACAAATAATATACATCCATTATTTTCGTGTTTCCATTCTTGCATTTGGAGAGTTTCAAGCAGCATCATTTTTTTTCTCAAATATCCATATAGACTTGATAACTTTGTGTGTTTCTCAACTTATCACATACTGTAATCTAAGAGTCCAACCCTAATATAAACATGTATCTATAATTCCCAACCAATGTCATGATTTAAGAACAATTTACTTTTAAGTTTGAAGAATACCTTTCAATTTTCTGTAATAACTTGAATTCTAGACCTCCATTGATGTTTGCTTGCACTAAAATTGAGTCCCATGAAACCACCACCATTGCTGGTCATCACCGCTGCCCTACGCCACCAGCAGCGTCAGCAGCGCCGACAGCCACCACCACAGCATCGGTATCTCTCCCTCCTTAGGGGTCTTTCTCTTGTTTGGTATCATATATGCACGCACACAGACTAGAAGTATGTGTGCTTCTTCATTCCGATCGGACGACAAGAAATCAATAAAAGCCTCAATTTTGACTTTGTTGACCTTTAAGGAATTTACATATAGCACCTGGTCTTATTTATTTTATTTTTTCTATTTACTAATAAACCACTTTCAATTCTTTTCTTTTCCTCGTTGTAAAAATCTTTAAATAATGAAATCAGATTTTCCTTCTTATTTGCTTTAAACTAAAAATTAGAAATCAATTCCCATAAACCTTGAATTAGATTTCTCATTTGATAAGAATTGGGTTTAAAATATTTTCATGGGCTAAAAAACTTATGGGCTCAAAATACTATAAGCCCAGTAAAATATTGATGAATCAATTAGAATATGAAATCAAAGTTATTTTCTAGGTTGTTACAAAAAAAAATGTTAGGATGGTGGGTCTTTTGTCAATTTATTTGAGAATGTAATTCCACCAGGTATCAGTGATTATCTTTCTCGTATCACGCACCATAATTTACAGTCTTAGCAAGATCAATCTTGTAAAGTGTATGTATATGATATGGGAGATCTTTAATCATGATATGAGGGTGGAAGAGACTGAGGGGTTGTTTGTCTTTTCAGAAAAATTATTTTGATCATTTTTTGTTGAGTCGTGTAGCATTCGCGTAACACTTGATTTTACGTAACTTTTTGATTTTTAAAAGATTTCTGACTTAAGTTATATTACTCAACTTAGATTTGTTTTAATTTTTTTTTTCAACAGCATTTTTATTATTTTAATAATATTATAAACAATTTGGGTATATTTTACATAATTTCAAATAAATTTAAAACCGTTTGGCAAATATCATATAAATTTTTTTGTTACATTGTTTATAACAAAATATTAATAAATTATAAAGTTAATCATTAAAATTACAACATTTATTGAAGTTGACCAAAAAATTATCATCCTCAAAAATTTAACAAAAATGAACATGTTTTTAGCTAAATTAACAAGTTTATTTATTGTTATTTAGCAAATATTATGTTTAATTATTTTATATAAACCTCTTTAAAAATCATATCATCACAATTATCTTTATATTCGATTTTGTATATGGTTAAACTAAATAAAAATTTTATTTAGATTTATTTTTAACTGTTGCATAGTTAATTTTAATTTATTGCAACAACCTGTAGACATGAAAACAAACATGTTTCTTATTACATACTGCAACCGTTTTATTCACCTCTTCTAATACAGAAGGTTGCAGATGTGGTCTGAAAACTTCACCCATTTTCGCTTCGAAAAAAAAAACAACACCTGAGTCGTAGAATCGTGACTTGAGGGATTAGGTGAATCTCAAAGATATGAATCAAAATGTTGGTGAGTATAACATTTGTAGTTGCTACGGATATTTGGTTGCTAAGACATGTCATTTTAACTTAAATTGTGATGTTGTTGTCTTTTTTTTTTAAGAAGTGATCATAGATCTTTTATATATATATATATATATATATATATATATATATATATATATATATATATATATATATATATATATATATATATATATATATATATATATATATATATATATATATATATATATATATATACTTATTATGGATGTCCAGTTGGTCGGTCGGTAGACCATCTTACATGTGTATGTTTTGCATTTAAAATGTGAGTATCCAACTGACCGACAACTTTTTTTTAAAAAAATATTTTTTTAATTTTTTTCAAATCCATTTTTTCTAAAAAAATTTAAAAATTTTGCATTTTTTTAAAAAAATTATAAAATTATTATATTTGAAAATATCCAAAAATTTAAATTAATATGTTAATTTTTTGTCATTTATATTAATATTTTCAATAATACAAAAAATTAAAAATCAAATAAGATTAGTAAGACTACGATCATGTCTTTAATAAATTTATTTTAATCTAACACTGGACCTTTAATTTTTTTGAATGTATTTGTAATGATTTTAAGAGGCAGTTAATGATTACTTACTCGATTTTTTTGTAGGATACTTTAGTGAATTCCATTTGTTTATTGTACGATGTAATGGGTATTGGTTGATTTCTTTTCTTAAAGTTATTGTATGTTTTTTTATTTTGTATTGTTTTTTATTTGTTTTTAATAGTTTGAAACATATGCTTTTAGATGTGATACACTCATGAATGATTATCTCATTTTATATTTAATCATGTTGGATTTTATTATAATTTAGTTACTTATAACAGATATTTCATTGTCAAGATACACATTCAAAGTTTAAAGCATCATCTGTAAGATGGAATCATGGCATGAGTTGGGTTCGATTAAAAAAAGAGAAGTCGATTCTTGTTTTTTTATGAAAATAAAAAGATGAATATGTGATAAAAGAGAACTTTGTGGCATAACAATTAAATAGTTAGAAGTTGTAGATTGTTTATTGTTAGAGTTTTTTCATTCTTGTGAAAATATTAGAATTAGTTGCATTCTATGTTTTTTGTTTTCTAATTATTTGATTTTTAAAAGAATGTTTATATTTTTCACAAGATTTAAAATTATTTGACTGTTAAAAGAATATTTATAAATTTGGAATTGTAATTAATTTTCATTTTTACCGGAATGTCATTTATTTCATCAAAGAATGTTTACATTCTTTAAATATTCATAAATTTATAATTTACAATTTTATATTCTTACGTGAATGATTCCTAAAGAAATAATTTTTTAAATGTAAATAAGAATAATAATAAATTTATTTCCAAAAAATATGAAATTCAGATGGGGAATGTGATAGCTTACGTCTCGAGACAGTTGAAGCCTCATGAGGCGAATTACCCCACTCATGACCTGGAATTGGGGGCAGTGGTGTTTGCCCTCAAGATTTGGAGACACTATTTATATGGAGTGTGGTTTACTATATAGACCGATCACAAGAGTCTAAAGTATTTGATGGATCAGCAGAACCTCAACATGCCTCAGAGGAGGTGGCTGGATGTGTTGAAGGATTATGATTGCGAGATTCTATACCAATGTTAGGGTACAAAGTTTTCCATGAATGACTTTGTAATGTTTGACTTTTGTAAAAACCACTTGCATGTGGAGTATTAGCCTTGTGACACATGAGAGATATAGAGTGAGAGAGAGACATGTAAACACCTCTATAAATAGTGGGTTAATACCACTTGTAGAGGTGTGCTTAAGAGATGTAAAAGTAAGTGTGTAAGTGTGTGTTATTTATGTAGTCTAGATCTATATCATTTTTGTGTAACACCATATACAATCAATACATCTCTTAAACACCCAAATCACCATGTTCAATTGTGCAAGCTTTAATTCCGCATGCTAAACCATGTTCTTTGTCACTACAATTGGTATCAGAGCAGGTCTTCAAGATCAAGGTGATTTTTGAAGAACGATTCTCGGTTTGGCAACTTTTGTCGCAATTTGAGCAATTTTGGTGAGTCTCTCTCTATGATCTCTCTTAATTTCATTAAATTTGCGTTGCGTTTTTGATTCATATGATCGTTTGACTCGTTGGATCAAATATTTTTTGAAAAACCCATTGATGATCCAATAATTTCTTTTTAAGATCAAATTCAATCTAAAAACAAAAATCAAGGATCTGTTACTGTTCATGTCCGAGTTTTGAAGACCAAAATTAATATTTGATTACTGTTCATGTCCGATTTCTGTGAAGCCCAATTCGTAAGTAGTTTCCTATTCATATTCATCATTTTAAGCCCAAATCGTATATAATTGTTCCCGTTCTTTATCAGATTCATTCATTCACTCATTATCAATCTAACTAACTAGTTAATTCATCAGATTCGTTCTTCAGTATGCACATCGATTTTGTTGATTCAAGAAGATTGTTGATTCACGTTATATTTTCTTGTGTGATTCTTGAGTCGCGTGATCACTTCTTGCGTATTTTTTTATTCTGTGCATATACGAGTTGTACATCTTGATAATCCAAGCCGATTCATCTGTTGAGTTCTTGTTCTTGGTTTTCGTTTTTGTTCCATCGTTTCTAATAATCGATGGTTGTTGTTTGTTAATCTAAAATTGAGAATCGATTTCATATGATCTGTTATATGATGAAATCGATTTTGTTCAAATCGTAACTTTGAAATCGAAAATTGATTCTTTGATCTTGTAAATCTTGACCAAGAACACTTGAAGGAGGTGATGAACAACTAAGTGAACACTTTTTTATCTGAAATTGGGCATTAAAATCATCAATTTGCTGTTTATTCATATTTGACTTCCGAAAAGTCAATCCTAGAAAAAGTCAAACTCGACTTCTATGGGTTAATTCGTTAAATTGGAAGTTGAAATCGTTGGATTTGACTTGAACATGGGATATTGATCTCGAAATCAAGTGTATTTGGTGTCGATTTTGAGAAATCAATGATTTGGCTTGCAATGAAATTCAAAACGCGAAAGTTTGGAGTCTAGGTTAGATTTTAGATTTCGTTTGTTGATGGTATGAAGTGTTGAAATTGATTTTGGAATGAGTTCGCATCTGAAAGATTTGATATTCAAATGGTTGAATGAAATGCTAAGTGTGATGTCGTTTCGCAAAAAGTCTTGGTGATGTAAAAACGAAGCCATGGTTTACAGTTGATGTTGGTTTGTATCGACTGGAACGTGATTTGATTTTGGAGTCGGCGGCCTTTATTAACAATTTTTTTTGGTTGGAATCACGAATTGAACAAATTGTGGATGCGAAGTCAAGATGGAATTGATAATCGATTTTGATTGAAGAGTTGTAATCGATGGCCAATTTGTGAAATCGATTGTTGATGTGAAGAAAAAGCGAAGTCTGGAATGAATTTGGATATCGTTTGAGTTTAGTTTGTTATTGCTGAGAATGTTTGTTCGCATCTTGCTATAGTGGATTCGCTAATGGAAATTATCTGGGTCTCAAATTGAGTTCGCATATAAGGATGTGATATGGGTAGTTCGCATCTATTGAGTTCGCATATAAGGTTGTGATATGGTTCGCAATTTGGAAGTCAAACAGGAAGTTAGTTCACAATCTGTGATGTTTTGGAGATGTTCGCATACATGGTCAAAATGGTTCGCATATAAGATACTGATACTGTTCGTTCGCATTCATGTTTCAGTGACATGCGAAGAATTTGATATGCGAAGCATGTTACTGTGAAAAATTCATGAATTGGGGAAGAAAACAGAAGTTTCGAAAAGAGTCCCTGCAATTTCGAAATATTGGCAGTTTATACCCAACTTCGCATATGGGTAATAAAAGCTGAGAAATTGCAGAATTCAGTTCTAGTCCCTCCAGTTTGTGCAAATTAACGCTTTCTACCCAGATTTGGAAAAAGGGGAGATTTTTGCATATTTGGCTGTTTTGGGCGCACCGGGTCACTGCAGAATTTTGAAATTGACAATTTCTACCCATTTTGAGAAATTTTGTCAAAGGCAATCCGTGAACGAAGCTAAAAATCCAATATTTTTTGGATTTTCCTGATTGAAGCACAAAGTTTATGCCACATGTTAAGGGGGAGTTTTGACATGAAAAATTCAAAATAGAGCACGTTCTTTTTCCTTGGAGTTTTATAATCAAATTTCGATTATAAAAAGGGGGGAGAAGTTTTATATGGAAATTCGAACTTGAATTTTTCATATTACGCGGATTTGAAGACCGAAGTGATCTTGAAGTTTTGAAGCCACGAGATGATGCAATTGGAAGTTCGGAAGTGATGTATTCGAAATGGGTTTGGTTTGTTGAAGGTTTTTGGGGTGTGGTTTTATGCGCAACTTTGGGTGATTATTTGGAGTTTGGAATACTCTTGATCATTCATTGCTGCTCGGTTTGTATGGTCTCACATCCTAGAGCCCAAATTGAAGAATCATGGAAGAATTGAAGATTGATGTTCGTTTTGACATGTGTCACCTTTGAGGCTCGAACCGCGTAGTGCTTGATTTTGGAAGATTTGAAGTGGGTCATTCATTCCTAACTTTGAGGGGGAGAATGTTAGGGTACAAAGTTTTCCATGAATGACTTTGTAATGTTTGACTTTTGTAAAACCCACTTGCATGTGGAGTATTAGCCTTGTGACACATAAGAGATAGAGAGTGAGAGAGAGACATGTAAACACCTCTATAAATAGTGGGTTCATACCACTTGTAGAGGTGTGCTTGAGAGATGTAAAAGTGAGTGTGTAAGTGTGTGTTATTTATGTAGTCTAGATCTAGATCATTTTTGTGTAACACCATATACAATCAATACATCTCTTAAACACCCAAATCACCATGTTCAATTGTGCAAGCTTTAATTCCGCATGCCAAACCATGTTCTTTGTTACTACAACCACCCAGGGAAGGCCAACGTGGTGGCCAATGCATTAAGCCGCAAGATGGCGGGGTCCCCGATTAGAGAAATTTGTATGAGGATGAGTATGATTTCGCCTTTGTTGGATATGATCAAGGAGGGCCAGGTCAAGGGGGCGAAGAAAGAGAACTGCATGATAGAGAAATGCGGGGGCAATATCCTTTCTTTGTTAAGGATAGTCGCGGACTTTTGACACAGATTGGTTGAGTATGGGTACTAGTGACAGGGGGAGTGAGGCAGAGATTATTAAAGGAAGCGCACAAGTCTAAGTTCTCGATACACCTAGGAGCTACGAAAATGTAAAGGGACTTGAGGCTGAGTTATTGGTGTCCCTACATGAAGCATGAGATCGCCTGGTTCGTGGAGCGGTGCTTGACCTCCAGAAAGGTCAAGGCCGAGCATCAGCGGCCTCATGGCAAGGTTCAGCCAACACCCATTCCTATGTGGAAGTGGGAAGAGATCACCATGGACTTCATCACAAAGTTGCCTAGGATGGCGAGGGGAGTGGACGCTATATGGGTGACCGTGGACAGGCTGACGAAGAGTGCCCACTTTATTCCGATCTCAGAGAGTAAATCCGCGGAGAAGTTGGTAGACATTTATGTACGTCAGGTGGTGGCTATATATGGGGTGCCCGTGTCTTCAGTCTCCGACAGGGATGTTTGGTTCACTTCTAGGTTTTGGAAGAAGTTTCACGAGGAACTGGGCACTCAGCTACATTTCAGTACGGCATACCACCCTCAGACCAACAGTCAGAGTGAGAGGACGATCCAGACGCCGAAGGACATGCTTCGGGAATGCATACTGGATTTTGGAGGGAGTTGGGATACATATCACCCACTGGCAGAGTTCTCGTACAACAATAGTTATCATTCTAGTATTGACCGAGCCCCATTCGAGATGTTATATGGTCGGAGGTGCACGACCCCCGTGTGTTGGGACGTGGTTGGGCATCGGGTCATGGGGAGCATAGAGGTAGTGCTCAAGACTACTGGATTGATTCAGCAGATGTGTGACCGGTTGCCAGTCGCGTAGAGTCGTCAGAAAAGTTATGTTGACCGACGACGTTCGGATCTCGAGTTTCAGGTGGGGGATTTTGTATTGCTGATAGTGTCGCCCTAGAAGGGGGTTATCAAGTTTCGAAAAAGGAGCAAGTTGGGGCCTCGGTTCATAAGCCCGTTCAGGATTACGGCCCGAGTGGGCAAGGTGGCATATCGCTTGGAGTTGCCAAAGGAGCTTAGTCAGATTCACAAGACCTTCCATGTGTGTCAACTTTAGAAGTGTGTCGCTGACGAGTTTGCAGTTGTTTCCTTGGATGACATTCAAGTGGATGGGAGCCTGAATTATGTCGAGAAGCTGGTCGCCATCTTAGATAGGAAGACGAAGGGTCTTCGGAACAAAGAATTGAAGTTGGTAAAGGTATAATGGTAGCACTGGAAGGGCTCCGAGTGGACTTGGGAGCCGGAGGAGGAGGAGATGCGGGAGCATTACCCAAAACTGTTTACAGCTACGGACTTCGAGGACGATGTCTAGTTCAAGTGGGGGAGAGTTGTAACACCCTAAAGCTGGTATGACTTGAAACCCTCAAGAATTTACATTTTAGCATAATTGGTCCCTTGAGTATGTTGGGCGTACCTATGAGTACACTTAGTGTACTCTGCATGAAGGATCGCGGAGGAGCCTTACGTACGCTGGGCGTACATAAGGGTACGCCAGGCATACGCGAAAGAGAGCCAAAACCCTAAATCTTGGACTTATCCCCTTATTTAAACATCTTTTAGCCTCTTGGACCAAACCCTGTTAGCCTCTTCAGCCTCTTTTCGTCTACCTTCAGCTGTGATATCATGTGTGAGAGTTTTGAGCTTAAGGAGAGGGTTCTTGGTGGCCATTTTAGAGTTCTTTCAAGAAGAGGAAGTGGTCAAGCAAGCTTGGGTCAGTTTGGTGCTTAAAGGATCTGCATCTTGGTCATCTTGCAAAGCTCTTGGAGGTAAAAAGCTTACACATTTCCATTTAAATCTCTATATCTAGCTAGGGTTTTCTAGTCTTGTCTCTTTGGTTGATTTTGGACATCCATTTGTGAGTTAAGCAACTCTAGAAGGTGGGAATGACAGATCTGAGGTCCCTTGATCCTTTAGTATCATAAAAATTGAGTCTTGTTGGGAGTTTTGACCTCATGCATGGGTTAAAGACCTTAGAAAGGTCTTAATGGAGGTGTTGGGTGTATATGAGGCATGCAAAGGCATAAAGTTGCCAACTTTATGCCTTAGGACATCTTAATAGACTTAGATTTGGCTTTTGGACGTAAAGGAGCCGAATATTAAGCACTTAATGGAGAATGTGCTTAATCTGGTAGTATGCTGAGCGTAACCCACTATACGCTAAGTGTAGTCCCAAGACCCCAGTACGCTACGCGTACCAGGATGGTACACCAAGCGTACACATCTCAGTTGGGCCGAATCTGTTTTGGGACCTTGGATTTTGGGCCTCACTTGGTTATTGGATTTATTTACCTTTTCTGAGTTACGGGCCGCTTCATCTGTTATGGGCTATGGATATATTGGTTGGGCCTTATTGGGCCAAGAGGCCTATTAGTGATTTTGGACTTGGATTTTAGGCCCATTAGCAAGGGAAGGATAATTGGGCCTCATAGAAGGATTTGAAGTTTGGGTTTTCCTTTGATTAATCTAAGGTCCTAACATTGATTAATATTATTTGTCCAGCATGGGAGGTTACAGACTGTTAGGAGAGCAGATTTTATATTCAGCAGACAGAGGTGAGTCTTCTCACCTTACCCATGGGTCTAAGGCACCAAGGCCGGCCAATTACGTGATTATGATATATGTGTTAGTCATTCTATGATTTGATATGATATGTGATTGTGTGTTTTGCATGAAGACCCCGGGGAGAGCCTGTGACATTGGATGTAAGACCATGTGGGGTGGCCCATGGCAGTCCTAGGTAAAGACCATGTGGGGTAGCCCATGGCATTAGATGTAAGACCGTGCGGGGTATCCCATGGCAGTCCTAGGTAAAGACCATGTGGGGTAGCCTATGGAATTGGATGTAAGATCATGTGGTTAGCCTATGGCATTGGATGTAAGATCATGTGGGGTAGCCCATGGCAGTCCTAGGTAAAGACCATGAGGGGTCGCCCATGGAACTCTTACAGGTTTTATGTATGCTTGGCTTATGTGATATGTGTGTAGCTTTAATTAGCTAACAGGATATGTGTATGTGTAGTGTGTGGTATGCTTTGGGGAACTCACTAAGCATTTTGCTTACAGGTTGGGGATACTCTGATGATTTAAATAAAGTTGTAATGAATGCTGTTTTGAAAACAAATATGTTGAGATTTCATGGTTTATGTAAATGTGTTATATTAATTAAAAATGAAAAATAACCTTGAAAATTTGGGTCGTTACAAGTTGGTATCAGAGCCTTGGTTTGAGGGATTCGGTCACACTCTCGAGTGTGTCAGGACTCAAACTAAGGAATGGTAAAATTGTTTTCAAAAAGTAACATAAAAAGGGTTTTTCAAAAGGAAATGAGAAGATGAGAGTGTAACACGCGTGATCAACCGAGGCAAGTAAGTAGTTCCCCAACATGTTAGCCATGTTAAACAGATATTGAGTCTTGTTAATTATATGGAACTTGCTATGTGTATGCTTTTAAAATTGTCTACGGTTAGGAGCTTATAGCCTCAGAATGATTGATTTGGCCTTATTTCCTATTCCTTGGTTGGTTGTGGTTTTAGGGTAGAATCTTTTATTCAAAAGTCTATTTTATCCTATTTTGTGTACAATTTGCATGCATGAAGGCAACCTGTTATGATTGGTTTAATGAATATGAGTAGGGTGAATCTTCAGGCAGCCTGAGATTTATGTACGCGGTAGTTGTGGGACAAAGTGGAGTTATCTGTTGCAGCAGTAGGGAAAGGTACAGGTAGGTGTAAAAGGTAGTATTGGGCCCGTACTTCTGGAAGCACATGACCTGTACCTGAACCAAAGTTAGATCTGACAACTTCAAGGAGTATCGGTGGCGGAAGATCCCTTATATGGAAATCTTGATCATTGTGATTTATGATATTTCAGTTCAGCATGGTGATGACACGATTTGGTTCGGGGGGATCAGGATCGGGATCTAGATCTGGGGCAGGATTAGGAGACACTACTGATGTCATTGATGAAGGGTTGTGCGATCTTATTACAGCTGAGGTTACCAGGGGATTCTTGACGCTACCCCAGTCATTTTCGGGACGGTCAAGGAGAGCATTATGGAGATCATGGAGGAGAGACTTAGATAATTCAGGGCTGAGATTGCTGCGGGCTAGGTTGGGGCCCGAACTCCCTCATTCCGGGAGTTCAAGGCGTGTGGGGCGCCGGAGTTTTTTTGGGGTCAGGGACCCCATAGTCAGCCGACGCTGGGTAGCGGACATCGAGAACGCCCAGCGCACGATTTCTTGTGCGGAAGCGACAAAAGTTTGGTTTGCTTCTTGTGTGCTGAGAGACAGGGCCCGAGATTGGTTGGACGAGGTTACTAGTCAGGTGGGGCTAGCCGAGGTGGCTGAGATATCATGGTCCGTGTTTGTTCGGCAGTTTGATTCGGAGTTTGCACCACATATTGAGGTGCAACGCCTAGTGAGGGAGTTTCATGACTTGCAGCAGACCATCGAGACTGTGGCGAAGATCACCGCCAAGTTTCGGGAACGAGCTTTGTTGATCCCACAGTATGCTACCGATGAGGAGATGAGGAGGACTCGATATCATTCCATTCAGAGAGATGATATCTGAGAGTTTGTGAGTTTTACGAGGTTGCAAAACCCTGAATGAGATGGTGGAGAAGGCCCGTGAGAGGGAGATGGAGTTGGATACCCGCACAAAGCGGAAGACTGATCCGGCGTAGGCAGTAGGGGGTCAGGCTAAGAAGCCTAAGACCTCTGATTCTTTGGGTAGGGGCCAGCAGGATTGGGCCGGTGTGCCAAGTGCGGGAGGTTTCATAGCGAGGCGTGTTGGACGGCTGGGATATCAGGATGTTACTCTTGTGGTCAACAGGGCTACGTGAGGGATTGCCCCAAGAAGGGACCGATATGTTTCCACTGTAACCAGACTGGCCATAAAAAGGACGACTGTCCGAGGTTGCAGGGAGGGGGAGGAGCAGTGGCGGTGCCTGCATCTGCCACACTGAGGATCACTGATGTGACATTTGTAACCCCTTGGCCTCCCGGCCAAACTGTAGTGAACAGTCGGGATGCAGGCTTGTCATTCCCGTATAAATCTATACACATAATGTCCGTTCTCCCTCCAGGAGACTCTCGTTACAAAATGCGACCTAACAAGTATATTGCTAAGTCGTGAAGTAGTGGTTTCACATTATTGTTATCTTGTTCCTGTTATCGTATGTTCCTTCTATTCTTGTTATTGTATGTTCCTTCTTTTCTTGTTATTGTATGTTCATCCCTTTTCTTGTTATTGTACGTTCTGAACTCCTAAACTATACCTATTATAGTTTACTAGTATGCTTGTTTTGTACTGTCTTTGATTTGTAGAAAAGACTCGATTGTCTACCGAGTTATGATTGTACTTTAAAAATAGAGTTTTCTAAACAACAAAGTAACATAACTTTAAAAGAGTTTTTGAATTGATTTGATCACTTATAAAAGCATAAGAAATCCTTTAACGTGATGGTCATCACTAATAACTTTTACACAATATCGTTGTGTTCAACTTGTATCGCCCCTTAAAAGCATTTAAAACATTTAAAAGATTGATTATAGGGGTATGAACTCACCTTATATGGGTGATTCAATTGAAGATTCGTGTAAGGATGAGAAGCTCCACGAATGAATTCCCGAGACACAAATGAGTCCTAGATGACATATAATGGCACATATATATAGGAATGTAATTAGTGTTTAAAACAACTAACATGCAAGGAAATAACCTTAGGGACTAGGAAAAACTTGTAAGGAAGTGTTACAATCACATGTGATTGTATGAAAGGGAGTTTACGGCCACACACTTGAGTTTACGGCCTCAATAAGTTTTTACGACCGTAAACACTTGAAGATGATGCATTTGGGATCTTTATTATGCTTATAGGGTGTTTGTTTCATGATACTTCAAGAGTTTCTAGTGGTTAACAAGAATATGGAAAGATACTTACGATTTGGAAGCCTTTGGGCGTTCACGGCCACCAAGAACAAGTGTGTGTTCTTGGTGAAAGATGATGATCTTGAAGATCTAGAACAAAAGTGATGAATTCATGGATGAAATTAAAGGGTTTTACTAGATTAAGAAGGATATCAAGTAATAATGAAAGAATCACTTACAACTTTGATGAGAAATGGAAGTGTTCTTGATTATACTTAAGAGAGAATGGAGTGATTGCGGCCAAGAAGAAGAAGTGAAGCAAAGTGGAAAAAATTCATCCATATACGAGGGGTTCACGACCTAACAAGGGTTCATGGCCGTGAACATGGACCTTGGCCGTGAACCTCACTTGTTGGGGTTTTATGGATCATATGTTGTTCTAGGCTCTTGGTTCTTACTTGGTTTACTTCCTTACACACAATCCTTGAGTGTATTAGGCTTAGAACTCATAAAATGATCCTTAACAAGGCTAAAAGGTAACATAAGCAAGTCTGACTCTCGATTGATTGACTGGACTTACAAGATAAAAATTTTTGGGTTGTCATAGATACATTTCAATTACACAATGTTGAACATATTATGTCCCTCAAATACTGGGAAGCCACAAATATATTATAACATATTGGCTCAATTAAGCCTTAGGGTCCTCATTGAATCATCCCACATAATAATAGCAAACTAGCCCTAATGCAATAATATTAAATTTAAAAAATGAAAAGATTTATTTGACTATTTTTGCAATCCTGTTAATTTTTTTAAATTTCAAGCCTTTTTCTAATTTACTTTTACGTTTGATTATCCTTTCTCGACCCCTACCCTACACTTATTTCATATAATGCCCTCATTGTATGCTTAAAACAATAAATGAAATAAAAAGAAATAAAAGGGAGAAAAAGGAATAGACTCCCATGTGGGTAGTAGTGGCGAGATCGAATCTGATTGTTGGTGGGAAAACTCGAAACATCTTAAATATTTTTTTGGGACTGGACTTCTGCTGCTAATCGTTAATGTGTCGGATTAAATGAACCAAAGACTTGCATTTCGAAAAGGTGTGGTGCGTAAAATCTTTAAATTAATACATTGACATGGAAAAGCATATGCCTCGTCGTAAAATTGAATGAAATAGCATAAAATCACATTTGATGGCCTCATGACGTGATAGAAGAAAAATCACAATGTGAGTATAAATTTTTAATTCTAGAATCGCGATGTAAGCCTCCTCACGACGTGAATAACAATCGCTCATGCATGAGAACTGGGTGGTCATAGATTGTAGTTCTTCACAAATTCTTCTTGTGGTAAACTTTCAATTAAACACTTAACTGCCTAAGACCCATTTTAAGACTTTTATTTCTTCTGTAACTCTCTCTTTTCTCTTATCTCTTTCTCACCCGAATGTCACCCTACATTTATCAAAATTTGTGGTCTACGATTTTTAAACTCTAAGTCTTTCATAACTTTTTTTCTATTGTTATTTCAAAATTTCTGTGAAAATATAAAAACAAAGGAAATCCTAGACATGAAATAAGAAAAGAAACACAATCATTTGGTTACATGTCTTAAACAAACCAAACACATAAAAACACACCAAAACAAACCAAGAATAAAAAACTAAATAAAACTTGAATAAAATTAAAAAGGATAATAATTCATTTCAATTATCATCTTCATCTCCTTGTGATCCACTCGATCCGGCTCCAAAATTGCCAGGTGCCCAAATTTCCTCCCATGTTAGTATGTAAGGAGCTTGCGGTGGCACAAGTGGCGGAAGTTCAATGTGAAAATGCGAATAAATACCACTCAATGCTTGATTTTGGTAATGCACCACTCCTCGAATATTGTCCAAATAATAACCAACCCGACTTTGAAATGGGTCGATGGGAACTCCTCCAATTGGCACCCCTTCCTATCAGATTTCTTCGTCCCCTCGGTCTCAGTTGCTCTTCTACATTCTCCATCGGTCTCACCTCATCATCAGCGGGTATACGAAAGAATCATCACATGTTCACTACCACATTCATTGACTCTAAAAAAAACTCAAAGGAAGATCATTTCACTTAATGCATGTCAAATTACGAGTCAACACCGGAATAAATACACCATAAGATTTTGCGAATCGGGTTACAAAATGTCCACCCTTGATTGGACTTCTTTCCCTTGAGCTAACTGTTTTTCCCCCAAATACTGATCAAGAAACTAAGGGATGTTGCAGCAAACTCCGGGTGCTAATATACTCCATAGGAAGAATAAATTGAGGCTTCTAACTTTGTCGCCATGTTTCTTATGATTCATCGAAAATGTAACAAGGCGATGGATGTGACGGTGAATGGGAGACCGGATGTGACTTTCTTGAGATATACCTGAATTAAATGCTCCATTTGAAATTGTCATCCAAAACCCATAGCTTTTTACTCCTTCGTAATAATCTCGTGCAACCAACCACAAAAATATATCAAAATGAGGTGACATGCCTTCATTTTACTCATACAAACCCATCATCCATGCCAACTCGTCAAGACTGCATTCCCGATATTGACCGCCAAGTCAGAATATGAGTACACCCGTGAAATATGGATCCACCATATTTTCTTTGAAAGAAACGGTAGAAAAGATTTCAATACATAAATCCTTGTAAACCGAATCCTTGATTGAAAATAAGTTCCTCTAACCATTGCAAGTAATAGAAATTCCATTTCCAACAAACAACTTGGTAAGGTACGGGTTTATTTTCACCAAGATTTCAATCTTATTTAGCTTAGCCCAATCAATAGTCGGTGAGATTGCAAATTCTTTGTTATAAAGCCACCCCAATTTGTTGGTGTAGTTGTTCAAAATGTCCTGTGGAATGTCGTTTGGAAACTCGTAGATGTTGGATTAGGTGTTTAAGCCAATAATTAAATTAGTATAATCTTGAGTTATTAGTAAAGTCCTTTTGGGTTGCCCTCAAGCCTGGTAATTGATTAGATTTCTATTTGGAGAGAGATACTGATTTATTAATTTATTATATGATTAATAAATTAATTAGAAATCAAAATAAATAATTTAATAAGATATTATGAGAATAATATATTAATCAGAAAATCTATTTTTTAATTAGAATTAATCAGAATTAATTGGAATTAATTGGATTAATTAAAAGTGGAAAAACTAAAGGTGACAATGTTCAAAAGTTGAACATTGACCAATTCTAGAACCTCCCTAGGAGGGGGAAAAATTCTAGATGGTTATGGGTTTCTAGAGCTTTTCTTGGTATTTAAGGAAACTTGGATGCCTTAGGGGGAAAAGCGAAAGGGATAAAGCTTATCCAAGGAAACTTGCCTTATCCTAGCTCCTATAGTCACCTATACAAACCCTCCTAATAGTTCACAATTTCGTTCATCCCTTCTACAAGAGGTAGAAATGAAAATCCTTCGTCTCCTCCTCTCTACTCTTTAGCATCCAACTTGCTAGGGTTTAGGTGTGAACAATTAGAGGCACGAAACTTCCGGTGCTTGATTTCTAAAGCTAGATCAAGAAGGAATCAATGTTTATTTACTACGATAAACATAATGTAGGTATTTTCTAATAACCCTTCAGTATTTTTCGAATATAGCAATGTAGTTCTAGGGTTCTTGATATTTAATAGTTGTTTGCAAATCATAGTGAGAACGTAGATCTTTTAGGGTGCATATGAACTTAGGGTTTATGTTTTTCCACCAAAAATATATTTTTTGTAACATATAAAACCCATCAGTGGTATCAGAACCATTGTTCTCATTGATCTTGCATAAAGTTTAGTAAATCAAAATCATGGTTTATAGAAACTAAACCCAAATGGAGGCATTTTCAAAAATTGTTAGGGTTCTCGAAACCTTAGCCTCCACCCTTAATTTTTCGATTTTTACAAGGGTTTTAGAAACCCTAGCCTCCTCCCTATTTTTTATTACTTAGAGGGCAAGTTAAGGTTTCCTTATTTGAAAATTATTGTTTTAATTAGTTAAAATAGAATAATTAAAATTGGATAAGCCCAATACCCTTATTTTTCAAAAATTTAGTAGGGATTGCATTAGGATTAAATTTAAATTATTTAATTAATAGTTAATAGTAAATAATTATTTAATCCTCATGAGATTTAAATTAAATTAATTACTTGTTAATTAAAAGATAAAGATTAAATCTTAATTGGTTTAATTTTAAATTAAATTAATTTTTATATTAATTTCAAAAATATAAATTTAAACCTAGTATTTTAGAAAAGTATCAAAATACATCTTATACTATATAATTAGAAGACTAGAATAATATATGTATAAGACAAGTCAGTCAGATCGATGATATTCCTGATTAACGAAGCCAATCTTCAAGAGGGGCATAAGGAAACTGCATATAAAATGGTAGTTGAATGGATGTCCACTCTCACCCATCGCTTCCGTGTTTGGTGGAGGGTCATTAGCAGAACAGATATGATAGGATATTAACTTCATTAAAATTATAATGCTATTAGAGTACTAGAACTATTTTTTTAAATCTCACTCTTTGTTACTTTGGGAAAAATGTGAAAAGTATGATAATCCATGAAAATACACATCATGCTTTATATGTTGTTAGTGGAGCATGTGTGGCTAACCAGCATACTTATAGGGACTATAAAGTGATATGATGGACATCTTGAAAATTATCATTGTTGATGGAACGTGTATGGTTTATCGGCACCTCAATGTGTGATGATATATGACATCAAGATTGTCAAGCGGGTTTGCATGGTTGTTCACATCTAGTTTGTGATCCTCGGCATCCACGTCACAAAAGTGAGAGCATAATATAAGATTAAACATGTCATTGATAAGATTCAATGAATCTCAAAATATCTAGGAGTTTAATAAGATTGAATTTGGTAAAAGCCTTACCTACCTAAAATAGATTCGAAATTGATTACGACATCCCTCTTTAAAGTTTGAATCGAAAATAGGGATCCTAGCCTTAATTTAAATTTATGGGTTAACAATTAAGGATTTAAATCAACTAACTTGAATTCACTTTTCTCCCGTTATAGATGTCAAGTCAAGACAATAATGGTCTTCCTTGTTCCTTTGGAAAAGTTTTTCCTCTTTCTTCTGAAGATGATCTTCCACTCTCTAATCAAGGTGAAAAAATTTATCTTCTTCAGGAAATGCTTGAACTAGACATCGTGCTTCTTCAACTCTTCTGCCTCCTCCTCCAGTGACTCTCCCAACATTGTGTTTTCTTCGAGTTGAAAGATACCAAATTACTCAAACCCCATTTTCATGTAGACATCAAGATGATTTTTTTTTTGTATGCGCATGTTCTAGAAGTGAAATCATACATTGACAAGTTGGATAGAATAGGTGTCGTTTTCCCAAGGGAGCAAGCCATTGTTTTGGTTCGTTTTCGCTTCTAAAGTCATATGAACAGTTCATTGAGAACTTTCATATGACGAACATTGATGTGAATCTAATTGATCTAACCCACATATTGATTATTGCTGAAGCAGAAATGCTTAAGAGCACATCTAAATCAGAAATGCTTATTGGGTCTAATTCCAAGGTTTCCATGGACATTGGCAATGGTGACAATGGGGGTCTAGAAAAGATTTCTCTTCCCAATGGAAAGGCGTCTGCCAAGGTCAAACAGTTTGATCGTATGGTAAATAGAAAGGATAGTTTTGAGATAGTTGCATGTGTTAACCCCAAAGAGTCCATATGCTTCTATTTCCAATTGAAGGGAAATTGGTTGTGAAGCTGCTCAAAGTACCTGAAAGATCTCAGAGATAATGAAGTCACGTTGTGTGGCTATACTTCAAGTACATCCATTATCTAAATCCATTGTTTTAACAAATTCATATTCATTGACTCTTAATATATGATGTGATAATCACATTTTGATGTTATTGCATGATCGAAGAGAAAGAAGGAAGCTTAAGCGAGTGAGCTAAATCTAATTGTGAGAAATGGACTTAAGTCACATGGTTCGAAGATCAGAATTTGGAACTACTACTCAGGAGTTGGGATAATTTAATAGATTACTATTGCTCTTAGGAGATGTCTAGAAACATAGTTTTTCAGTTATGCGTTCTAAGGATAAGTTTAAAATTTTCGTTTATTTTCAATAAAGTGAAATTCTGGTTTATTTGATTGCCTTATTTATATTTCCTTGCAATGACATTTATGAAAGTGTTGGTTACATTTCTAATATTGATAATATTAATTGTGGAATTGATTCTTATAATATCGCGTGTGGTATTGTCATAATTAACCAAGTGAAAAGAAATCTCTTCACTAACTGGATAAATACCTAGTGTTATACAAGTCCTATTGTATAGTATGTGATAATCTTGTTCATTGGAAATTTATGACTAAATTCATTGATCACATGTTTATGTGAGTCAAGTAAAGGACTAATGGATCTAATACATGTTGACATGGACTATTCAGATCCACCACAAAGGATGGTAACTCTATCCGTCGTGATATTGTTGATGATTTAGTCAATATGGTTGTGTTTATAAGATTAATCATAATTTTGATACTTTTAAAAGATTCAAATAGTAGTAGAACGAATAACAAGAATCTATTAGGAAGAAAGATAACAGATTCTCTAATCTGAGAAGAAAGGAGAATACTTTAGTATCATATTTTATGATCATCTTAGTCATTGTGGATTTATATCACAATTGATCCTCAAAAAAAATCTTAGTACGATTGTATGACTAAGAAGAGGAATCAGAATTTGACAAAAAAATAGTTCAATCAAGAGATCAATTATACTTCATTCCAAATCAAGTTTTAGAGCCATGCTCTAGTTACTACAAATTGTATCTAGAAACTCATTTCAAACGAAGAAGGTTTATAACACCTCATGAAATTTGGAGTAATAATGTCTTCTTACTCTAGCACATTTGGACTTAGAATTGTGAGGTTTTCGTCAAAACAAAAGATAAACTTAGACCAATTCAATGAAGTATTTTTTTTGTCGGGAATCCACACAAAAATTTTGTTTTAGCTTGCCAAGGAATGCTCCTTGAGAAAAAAACTAATATGTCAAGAAGTCAATGGGAATTGTATTAATCTTGAGGGTTTCAAGAGTCAAACAACAATAAACCTTTTATTTATCATTAGCACACGACCTAAAGTTGATAACCTATCATGTTTGGTTGACACATTCTTATTTCTGTGCACTTATAGTTGAGTTGTAAATGCTTATTAGTTCTATGTTTTTCATTTAACTGCAAAAGAAAAGCATGTTGGTCAAATGATTAATATGGGTGAGCTGCTTAACAACCCGGAAGCACTGGTAGGCCCTTGTGCTACCAACTAAGCTATCAATTGCACACTATAGCAGCGCTATAGCGTTTTGCGGGGGTCAAGAACTGCCATTTTCGGTTTAGCGTTTTCATTTTGTGGTACCGCTATTAGCGGCGCTATTCACTGCTATTTTAGTAACCGCTATAGCGGCGCTACGGGCGCTATTCCATTTCCGTTCACATTTTGGGCCATTTGGTTAATTTGTCAATGAAAAACTAGTTTTAATTATCTCACTACACTTTCAAAGCAACTATGTCTACCGACAACTCTCTTTCTCATCTCTTTCTATACTAACGAAGACTTGAGCTGCTATGGCCGGACTACATTAATGTTTTTTGTAAATCAACCCACACCTATGATGCTACGACTGGGGACTTAACTCCTTAAATCAACCACGACCTACTAATACGATATTGAACCCGTGCAATGCAATTAAACTATATTTGACAATTTGAAACTACCTCGTTTCCATTTACTATAATAGAATATTATGTTATGTTTAAGTATGACTTTTTAGGTTTGATGATATTAATTCTATATAGAATTATAGTATTATTACTCAAATATATAAATTCTATATAAATATAATATAAAATTATAAATTATAAGTAATATTAAAAAACCGATATATCATCGCTAAACCACCGCGATAACCACAATCTCCAATAGCGGCATGTGACCGCTTTTGAAATTTTGACCGCGATAACCACATAGGCTACCAGAGGGAAAGAAATTTAGAATAAGAAAAGTTTTGTCCATGAAAGGAAAGCTATACGATCTAGTTTTTTCAGTTATTCAAATTTTACCCTTGGGTTATTATTTGTTTGCAATATTGGTCCCCAATGGAATTTCCATTATATTTGGCCTTGTGTGCGTACGTTGGGCATACTCTTAGTATGTTGGGCGTATATAGCCAGAGTGAAAACCCTAAATTTTAGGTTTAGACCCTATTTAAGCACCTTTATGGCCTCATGCACGCTCTTATGTTTAGCCCCTTTCTCATTTCGAAACCCTAAAGTGTGTGAGTGCCTTGTGAAGCTTGAAGAGCCTTTTGGTGTCATTTTGGAGCTCTTGCAGAAGAAGGAAGAACCTTGAGGTTGTGGTGTTTTCACTCAAGGCCTTGGATCCAACATCTACTTCCCTTTGTGCATCTTTTGGAGGTATAAAGATCCAACCTTGATAAGTATTTCATTTGGATCTAGTTTTAGCTTAAAGTTGGCACCTTTTTGTCCCACTCTTGATCTTTGTGAGTATGGAATACTCCAAGACATTTTAGTTGTCCTTCCAGATGTCTTAGGGTGTGTTATGTCATAAAACTATGATCTTGGACATTGGTTTCTTCCCATGCATGGGCTAAGTTGTCTTAATGGGTCAAAAAGTTAGGGCTTTTCTTATAAAGGTCTTAATAACCATGCAAAACCATAAAGTTGGAAACTTTATGGTTAAGATCACCTTTTAGGGTCTAGATTTGTATTTTGGACATCAATGCTTAAGGATTAAGCACTTAATGGACAAAGTTAAGAGCAATCGCGTATGTATGCTGCAAGTACATAGTCAGCTCCCCCGATTCTGGTAAGCCAAGTAGTATGCCTCGCGTTCATTTTGTGTATGCCAAACGTACTCACTAAGTCAATTCAATTGACTCAATTGACTTTGACCTGGATTCTTAATAGGGTTTGACCTAGGCGTATTTTAGATAGTTTGATCTATATGTTGAGATTGTGTCAATGAATTCATTAAGGTGACTCGTAGAGTTGATCTTGGAGTGGTGTGCTATTCAGTTGGCTTATCAGTCTGTAAGGAGTTTTCTCACTAGATCCACGGGTCGAAGGCACCAATTCCGACCCCTTACTTGTTATGTGGAATGCTAGTTGTCTCTCTGATACTTTCATGAAAGACCAGGATCTGGCCCCTGGCAATTGTATGAAAGACCAAGATTTGGCCCATGCCACTTGTATGTAAGACCGGTATTTGGCCCTCGACACTCCAAGGAAAGACCATAGGGGTAGCCCATGGAACTTGTATGTTTTTCTATGTGCTATTTTGAGGAACTCACTAAGCTTTGTGCTTACATCTATGTTTATGGTTTCAGGTACTTCCGATTCGAAAGGGAAAGGCCTGACGTGATGGAATAACATCCTCCCCTTATGATTTCTACATTCCGAATGATTGTACTCTGATGTTTTGAATACTATATCTGGATGTTTGGTTTTGAACAATTAATGAATGATTTGATATACTTTAAAATGAAAAAAAAAATTATTATTGTTTTCCGGAGGTTACAAAAGCTAAATTTGAATTTGGTTTTTTTTCAAACCTTGTCTTATGATTGTAGGATGGAAATGATAGATTCACATAGATGGGAAGTTACGCACCATAAAATCTAGGTTGCAAAGTTTTCCCTCTAATTCATGAGAATGATTATGAGGAAACAATTTCACTAGTAGATTTTAAAGGATCTGGTAAATATCAGTATGTATATTGCTTGTATTAATTGCATTCTCAAATTCACAATATGATTACGACATCCCTTTTCATATTTGAAATTTAGAGGAATGTCAAGGAAATGTTTGAACTTTCAAGACTTACGTTTATGAGTTATGAAAGGGTTTGAACACACATATGCTATCCAATGAAGGTGTATAAGCTTAATAATTCTAGTTGGAGACTTATCGAAGCATCACGTAACAAAAATCTATACTTTAGTAAGAAAGTCAAGAGTATTGATTTCTAGAAATTCATTTGATTTTTGGATACATGTCAAAGCTAGTGGGAGCATAATTGTTATGCTAGTATTTTATGATGATAACACTGTTCGTAGGGAACAAAGTTTTTCAATTTTCAAATTGCAAAGTTTGGTAATTGTTTCTCTATGATAGAATTAAGGGAGAGGGCACTCATAATTTGTTTGAATCTAAAGGATTAGATTGTATAGTTTATTAGAACTTAGTCATAGACATATGTAAATAACATGTTGAAATGGTTCAACATAGGAAATTAAATATATGAAAATATTATAGCAAGAGACTGAACAGATATCAAATCCTTATGTGAGACATAATGAACTGAGCCCTATGTGCTTCTGATATAGGATCGATTACATATACTCTAATATTCATGTATTCTGATTTTTCTAAATGCCTTGAGCATTGAGAGGAAAAGGATTAGAATTTTTGTGTTACTAGAGTTGTTAAACAACTGTCAAGAGCATTCTGAGATTTACTGAAGATTGGTATCTTGTGGACAGTTGGAAGTATGGTATTAGTTTGGACGGACCATAGTGACATGATTCTGGAATGAAATGGTTCCTAATCAGAATTGATGGTCATATGGGAATATGGAAATGTTTCCATAATGGGGGTTGATTATTAACTCTACATGTGAGTTGGAAACTTTAATGCAAGAGAAGTGTTCAAGGAGTGTACCTTGAATTGGAACCTTCATTATCATAGATCTGTTTCTAGTAACAAAGTTCCAATGCAACATTCTATAATATCGTTAGCTCAGTCTCTTTGAATTTGAAGCCTCAAAATCACAGAAGGTCAATTCATGTAAGGTTGGAATTCCAATACATTTTAGACAGTGACAAGAATTTGGAATTGTGCAATGTGTATCATTGGAACAATGTCCAGTCGATGTGTTCACAAAGGAAGGTCCATAGAGAGGCACAATATACATGTTCATAGCATGGCATAAGTAATGTTATTTAATCCAATTGGTTAGTTGATTGCTCGAAACATTATATAATGAAAAAATTTGTAATTATTATGGTGATTAAATAATAGATATTTATTTATTTCAATTGGTTTGAGACCATAGTTAATTAGTTTATTATTATGTTACACTTTGCATGTTTTACTTCCTGAATAATTTGATAATTCGAATTGCACAGTTGCTCATACATTTGGAAGTAAATAGTGAAATGAAACTGTCATGAATTGGATTTTAGATTGTCTAAGGATTTTAGACAGCAATTGTGTTTGCTACAACCTTCATGAGTACTTAGAAAATGGAGATTTTGAGTATTGGATAAACCCACGCTCGGATAATTACTTCATGGAGTGTATCACAAGTAATTTTGAGATGATAATATCTTATATTCTTGAAATGGAGATATATGAGTTGTAGTTTACAAGTCTGTTGTGTATTGGTGTTACATAAACGCATCAGTAGCGTGATGTTATAAAACGTAATGCCATGCATGATTTGGTGAGTAAAAGATACAAGCATATGAGTCAAAATTTATTCGTTCCTTTTTCCCTAACAGGAAAAGCGATATCGTTGGGCCCCTCGATGATTTGTTGTCGACATTTGAAGTGGTTGGCCAAACCCGGACTGAATTGATGTGTTCAATTAGTAGTTTTAATTCAGTCATCATAAATCAGGAAATAGATAAACATAATCTTAGACTATGAGATTGATTGTAATCCATGTCTCATGTCCACACGATATCTTGTAAAATGAAGGAATATTCGATCACGTATCTAAAGGACAAATATCCGATCAAATCAGAGTTCGGCAGTTTCTTTGGAAAGCATGATTTGCTTTTTCATTTAGAAGTTATACCTATAATTTTGTTCTAGACTTATCTAAGCGGGAAACTATTGGATTAGGTGTCTAATCCAGTAACTAAATTAGTATAATCTTGGATTACTAGCAAAGTCTTTTTTGGGTTACCCTCAAGCCTCGTAATTGACCGGATTTCTATTTGGAGAGAGAGAATGATTTATTAAGTAATTATATGATTAATAAATTAATTAGAAATCAAAATAAATAATTTATCAATGTATTATGAGAATAATATATAAATTAAAAATTGTATTGTTTAATTAAAAATTAATCATAAGTTAATTGGGATTAATTGGATTAATTAAAAGTGGAAGGACTAAAGGTGACAATGTTCAAAACTTGAACATTGACCAATTTTGGAACCTACCTAGGAGGGGGACGAAATTTTATATGGTTATGGGGTTTCTAGAACTTTTCTTGGGTTTTAAGGAAACTTGGATGCCTTAGGGGGAAAGCAAAAGGGATAGGCTTATCCAAGGAAATTTGCCTTATCCTAACTCCTCTAGTCACCTATCTAAACCCTCCTAAAGGTCCACAATTTTCTTCATCGCTTCTAAAAGAGGTAGAAATGAAAATTCTTTCTCTCCCTCTCTCCTCTTTAACCTCCAACCTGCTAGGGGTTGGGTGTGAGCCATTAGAGGCACATGACATCTTGTGCTTGCTTTCTAAAGCTAGATCAAGAAGGAATCAATGTTTATTTACTACAATAAACATAAGGTATGTATTTTCTAATAACCCCTTGTTATGTTTTGAAAATAGCAATGTAGTTCTAAAGCTCTTGATATTCAATAGTTGCTTGCAAATTATAGTGAGAACATAGATCCTTTATGGTACATGTGAACTTAGGGTTTATGTTTTTCCGCCAAAAATAATTTTTTTGTAACATATAAAACCCATCAATAAAATGGATTAAAGTTGGAAACATCACCTTGGGACTGTGTACTTTCTTTTCTAAGACCCATTAAACATGCAAACCAATCAATAAACAAGACCAAAACAAAAACCACAACAAATTAAATCAATAGAAAATGAAATGGGGCTATATTCATGTTCTCACTTCGTGAGACTCAAAGCTCATAACGTGAGTTCAGTTCGTCGGCAGTGATGAAATCGAACATTATACAAGCCAAATTGGTCCAAATAAACACAAAGGGTTTAGCCTAGCATTGATCTAAGTCGATAACGTGTACATGTAATCCTAATTTCTAAGAAAAAATCAACAATTTTGCATATGAACCCTAAATATGAACCCTAACTTCCAAACATAAAATCAGTGAAATTTAAGGGCTTAAAAATATAAATTTTACCTTTTGATGAGTGAATATCATGAAATTAAGGAGCACAAAATTGGTAGCCCAAAAATCCAAGTGGGGGGGGGGGGGGGGACCAAGTGAGCGATTTCACGTCGTAAGTGGTAAGAAAGTATAAGGAAAATGGTTCTTTCGAGAATTAAAGGTATTTGGTCCCCTCAAAACTTACATCATGAGTTTATAATGCTCACATCGTGAGCTTTAAAATGGCAGATAGGAACGAGACTCTTTTAATCCCCATATCGTGGCAGTATAAAGCAAGGTCGTGGGCTCTGTATATTGACGAAAACCATTTTTTTCCTTTTAATTTTTTTTACCACTCACAAATTAGATCCCAAACTTGTTTTTTTTTAAATAGAAGATTAACTAATGAATAATCCTAAAAAGCAAATAAAATAATGCAAAACAAATTAACTAAAAACGAAAGAAAAAGAAAATGCAAACCGAACTCAAGTTGCCTCTTGAGAAGCGGTTCTTTTGATGAAGTTGTGAGTTGAACTCCTTCTCGCTCTACGTTGTTGTAGGTGGGGGTGTAATTCCCCTTTTCTCCTTTTGTTCCATCCACATCCTTTTGCAAACCACAACTCTCCTTAAATACGCTTTCTTCAAATTTTATCTCTTCCTTGGATTGTCGCATGCATCGTGTTTTCTCTTGACTCATTGAGATTTTTCAGTCATGGTACTCTCCTATTTTTTATCTTCAGTTGGTTCCTTCTTGTCCACTTCCATATTATCAAGCAAGGTCTATTTGCTTTTTTGTTCCTCCTCATCCCTCAACTAAGTTCTTCATATTTATTTTCCTCCTCAATTAGAGGTTTTCGTGTGGTAAAAGCAAAGACTTCGAAAACCATAGGAATCCAGGCTCGAGGCTTGGTGTGCTTTACTACTTCTTGGTTTTCCCATATTTTTACTTCTTCTTCCATCAGTTTTTTTCAATTCTGCAAGCTTATTATCTTCATTCACCCCATCCATAAGTTATACCTCATCTTTTGTTTTCGATTTCTTGAATTTTTCATCAACCCATAATGTAATCTCCTCCTTCCCCACTCGTATGGTAAGCTTAGACTCTCGAATTTCTACCAAGGCTCTTGCGGTGTTGAGTATTGGGCGTCCAAGTATAATTGATACATCATCATCCTCTTTCATATCTATGACCACAAAATCAATTTGAAAACGAATTTCCCAATTTTAACCAATAAGTCTTCTACTATACCTCGTGGATAAGTCATCGAATGATATGCCAAATGGATTGTTATCCTTGTGGTTTTCAATTCTGGAAGTTCAAGCTTTTTGATAAAAAAGAATAAGGCATTAAATTAATACTAGCTCCAGAATCGGATGAAGCGCATGTCTTCATGGCATTTCCAAATTCACATGGTAATGTAAGGTGTCCTGGATCTTCCATCTTTGTTGGTATTCCTTCCATGATAACTGTTGAACATTTCTCATTAAGGACAACCTTGGATGTCTTTTTTAGTTGTTGACGAGTTTCGAGAAGATCTTGAAGGAATTTCGCGTACTCGAGCATTTTAGCTATTGATTTAACGCATGAGATATTAGTTGGAATACCCTTTACTTGGTCAATGAATCTCTTATGCTCTTGTTCCAATGGATGTGCAATTGCTCGAGAAGGATAAGGTAAGGGAGGTTGATAAGGCTTGACAAAAGAACTATTTTTCGAATTATTCTGATCCCATGAAGTGAGTGGTAACTGTTCATGTTGTGAATCCTAAGCATCAACTTGTTCTTCTTTTTCGATCTTTTCTTATTTTGGTTGTGGATTGGGCTGCTTCGAGGCTTCATGTAAAATTACTAGAGGCTCATAGATGATGTCTTCTTCAGTGGTGAAGTCCGTGGCATGAGGTTGTGGTTTTGGATCGGGATTTTTGGATGGTAACCGTTCGTTAACGAGCTTAGGTAATTGCCCCGTTTGAGTCGTGATGTTTTCAATGGAAGCTTGTTGGTTTCTAATTGTAACATCGTGTCTTTTCTCATAAGCTTCCATGAATCTATTGAGTATTAACTCAAAATTCGGTTTCTTCTCGGGTGGTGGTTGTTCTTTTTGGTAGAAGCCTCGTCCAGTTTGGCGATACTTTTCTTATTTTTTGCTTCTTGTATTCTTCATTTGGAAACCATTCCCTCTTTGGCTTCCTCCAATCATCATCAAACTGGTCACCAATATAGTATCATACTTGTGCTTTTCGGTTCCCATTCTCATCTAAATCACAATCTTTCGTTAAGTTTGGTCCATTATAATTGTCACACCTGGCTTGTATGGCATGTAGAGAGTGACCCATCTTTGTCATCTTCTGGTCCATATTTTCTAGTTTCTCCATTACAACTGCTAAATCTTCCGAATCTCCATTTCCTTTACTTCTTGTAACATCCTCTCGAGGATTGTGATACTCTGTTAAATGTTTCATGAATTCTTTTATTAACTCTTTATTTGTATCCATATCTTTCTTCGTCATTGGTCCTTGAGAGTCAAGGAGTTTCCTTATGGTAACATTCACCCCATCATAAAATATAGAGACCTCTTGTTGCACGTTTAAATCATGTTGAGGTAAATTCCTAAGCAATCCCTTGTATCTTTCCCAAGCTTCAGATAAAGACTCATCATCCTTTTGATGGAAGTTAGCAATCTTCTTTTTGATTTTAGCTATCTTTGATGGAGGGATGATTTTTTCTATGAATGTTTCACAAAAGTTCTGCCAGGTTCTTGTTGTTTAAGGTGCTAATGATTTCAACCAAATTTTTTCATCTCCAACAAGTGTCAATGGAAGCATCCTCAATAAAACTGCATCTCTCGAAACATCTGAAACATTGAAATAGTTTGCAATTTCCAATACCTCATCAATATGTTTGAAGGCATCTTCATAACCTTTCCCAGAAAATGGTATGTATTTGAGAATTGCGAGAATGTGGCCCTTAAGCTCAAAGTTTATGGCAGCTGGTATTGCCGGTGGAACAAGACCAGGACCGTTATCGTTATGCACTCTCCACTTGTATTCATCTATCATCATTGTTGTGATATCTACCATTTCTTCTACCTTGCTTTTAACCCCTTCTTCTAATTCGCTTTGTGTTCCTAGCTCATAACTGATTCCTTTCTTGTTTAAGTTCTCTCAAATCTTTCAAATTTTTCCAAATGAAAATTGCTACTCGATTTGTCAACCTTTTTATCTTTCTTATTAGGGAATATGGACTATGAATCTTCAAGTGATGGTATGATAGGAAGTTGTGATCCCTTGGTCAGTAGTCACTGAAAAAAAAAACAAACTAAAAATAAAATAAACAAAAAATGAAAAACTTTAGTTCTCACGTCGTGACAGGGACTGTTCACGTCCTGAGATCCATAAAAACAGAAAAATTATTTATTGCAGAAAATCAACTTTTTTGCAGTTTTTACACCACAAAAAAGAATCGATTAACCTAAAGAAGTTAAACTAATAATTGAAATAAGTCATTCCCCAGCAATGACGCCAACAACTTGATGTGAACAAACTACTAGTGTTAAATTTATAACCTAACCTAACTTAACTACTAACGCACTTATACGCAGTGTATCCAATCAGTTTATAATATAGAAAAGTAAGTCGAGTATTGAGCATAGGGAACTGTATTTTGCTAATAAAATAATTACTAACAATTAATCTAAAAAATAACTAAATTGGAGGTTTTTTTTATCTGATTTTACAAGTTCAGATTAACTTAACTACTTAACTAACTCCAAACTAAGCAAACAATTAACTAGATGATTGCAACCAAGATTATAAAGACACTTTCGTTTAGCATTGAATCCCCCTTTTTCCTGTGGTTAGTTTCACCTCATGGATTAATTCATTGGGTTACCAATATAAATATTATTATGAGTCTTGATCCGATCTCTTAATGTTTTCACCAATTCATGAACTACTATGAAATGGTCTAACACAAGTGAACACAAAATTTATTATTTAAGATTATTGGGCTATGTAAGATATATCTAAGATAATTATCTATAATCAAGACAAATTACCAAACACAATTATGATCAAATTATGTTCTCTAACACAATTAAAGTTGTTACCTTTATTACCTAATCTAGAATTTGGCCAATCCTAGCTCTAGAAATTTAATGATTATAAACTACTAGGTAAACAAGTTCATGCAATTAAAATGGTCATTCAACTACACTTAACTCGAATCTAAACAACAAAGATTAAAACTCTTAACATGCTAGGTATTAATAATCCAACACAAACTAAACCAACTTCATAAAATTTGTAGTGACCCGATTATGATGAAGAATGAGGAATTGTAATGATAAAGTGAATCAAATCATATCAAGAACACATAATGTAAATAAAATGGTTTAATCTCTCATTAATCTAGTAAGCCATTACAAAGTGGGTCTTGTAATAATTCTATCACTATACAAATCTTTCATAAGGTTCTTACATAAAATAGGAGCCACTCACTTCCTATTTATAGGAAAGGCTAAACCCATTACACAATCTAAGAGGGTAAGACACATCCAAGGAGAACTTTGCACCCTAACATTCTCCCCCTCAAAGTTAGGATTGGATGTCTCGACTTTAATATCCAAACGAGCTCTAAGCGATCAAGACCAACCCCCCTCGAAGTAACACCGTCTTCAAATCTGCTTTGAAAAAGAAGCTTCAAATACCCATTTCAACACTCTCCCTGTTTTTATAATCAACAAATGATTATAAACTCGCAAGGGTATAAGAAACGCTCTAGGAATAAACCATACGAAATTGCCACTTGACGTGTGACAAATATGAAAATCTTGCACGAAAATCAATCATGAAAAGTCGATGAAAAAATCTTCAAAAGTTGTGAAGATTTCGACTTTTGGGTGAAAGTTGCAAAAGATTCAAAAGTTGGGTAAAAATTGTCATTTTCTCAAATACTGCAGGGACCTGTTGCAAGAAATTGTGTCTTCAACTTCCCAATTCACTCCAGATGCGAAAATACTCCCTAATATCATAACTGGGTAGAAATTGTCAGTCTCGCATATTCTTTAGGGACCAATAACGAAATATATTTCCACTTTACAGAAATATACCCCCACATCAAAACTAGGTATAAAATGTCAAAATGTTGAAACTACAGGGACTTGAATTGAAACATCAAATCTTCTTCCCAAATTCGTTCTGGATGCGAAAGAGCATAGGTACCACTCAAAATAAATTTCGACTAAAATCAACCAGATTCCATACCAGTCGAACTCTCGATTACCACAAAATCGAGACTCCAATTCTCTCTATTTGAAATACGTTTCAACTTACAAGAAAATAGTTAATCGAAATCAAATCAAAATCACGTTCGATTCCATGAATATCAACTTTCTATTCCAAGCGTTGACTTTCGACTATTGAATTTCAAAACACGTTCGATTCGGACTAAGTTTCCATAACAACCGAATTCATCTTTGAGCATTTGATTATTGAACATTCGACTATCAAGTGAATCTCTTTCGACTATAAAGCTCGACTTAAAACATTTCATGGTCAATATTTCAACTTTCAACGAAGGTGTAACGCCCCGATTCTTAGGTATTGATTTAATGTGTGAGTTCTTGATTTCAAGGGCTACTCGACGAGTTGATTGCCCTACTCGTCGAGTAGCAGCAGGTTGGTCCACGTATTTTAATGAACTACTCGCCGATTCCAAGAAAGGACTCGACGAGTAGGAGCTGGCAGATGAAACCCTAAATCTCGGGGTTTTGCACCCTATTTAAAGGATCATTGGCCTCCCCTAGCCTCCCCTTTACTGCTGTTTGTCCCTCTTAAACCCTAAATCGTGTGTGTGTGTTCTTTTGCTGTGTTCAAGCTTGGAGGAGGAACTTTGAAGAAGGATACACTTGGGGAAGCAAGGAAATCAAGGCTAGGAACTTGTAGAGAGCTAAGAGATTCATCAGTTGTCACTCTCTAAAAGGAATTAAGCTGTTCCTTTAGCTCATCTCTCTTTTAACCTCTTTTGGATGATTTTTATGAAAGGCTCCCCATGTTTAAGCTAAGATCTGAAGTTGTAACTTCAGATCTGGACTCCCTTTGACCTCTAGATCCATAAAGTCATCAACTTTGCCTAGTAGGAGCCTTCCCTCAAGCGTGAGACTTCATTGCAAACTTAGTTTTGCTATTTAAGGGTCTTAAAGCCTTGCATGCACGTAAAGTTTGTGACTTTACGTGATAAACATGACCTAGAAGCTTGGATCTGTAATTTGGAACCTTGCCATGGCTTAAAAAGCGTCTGCATGGATGAAGGTCTGGAAGTAATCGGCGACTTGGATGAACAACTCGATGAGCCTGTTGAAGATGGCCATGAACTCGATGAGTTGGATGGACAACTTGTCGTGTTCGTTGAAGATTTCCTTGAACTCGACGAGTCGTTCTAAAAATCGGTGAGTCGGCTAGGGCTTCTCCCAATTCTTGGACACATTTGAACTCGGCGAGTTAAAGGGGAACTCGACGAGCCAATTAGGGATTTCACGACTTCTCAAGTTGAGGAAGGACTCGATGAGTCGGTGAACTGCACTCGATGAGTCGAGTCAGCATGGACTGTTGACTTTGACTGTGGACTTTGACTTGGACCAAGGGTATTCTGGAAATTTTGAGATTTATGAAAAAGGGGTTTTTATGGTAACTATAGGTGGTGGAGCTCGTGTTGGTGATCAGGGAGTCGAGCTTTCTAGTTTCAGACGACAGTTGCAAGGTGAGTTATTCTCACTATACTAAGGGGTATAAGGCACCAAGGCCGGCCCATTGAATGTGTTATCCTAGGAGTATTGGATGTTGAGTATGAGTCAGTGTTGCATGTTAGTGGTTATTCCAATCAGGTGGATCTGTAGAACTACCTATGATGTTATGTGATTATTGCACACTCAATAGTTATGTTATATGATACATGTTATGTGGGATGGGTTGAGTTTGTACTGCTCCATGCTGTAGCCAACAAACCCTAGAGTATTCCAGATATGAGCTGAGGGCCCGGTAGGCATTCCAGACTCATACTGAGGACTTGAGAGCATTCAAGATACGAGCTGAGGGCCCAGTAGGCATTCCAGACTCGTACTGAGGGCCCAGGGGTAATCCAGCTCGTAAAGTTGTGGTCTCATTGTATGATGTCTTAGTTTGTTATGATATGCTATTACTGATATGGCTACGTGGATTGTATGTGTATCAGTATTTTGGGGGTAGCTCACTAAGTTTCCAGGCTTACAGTTTCAGTTTATTGTTTCAGGTACATCAGGGGATCGCGGCAAGGCGAAGGCATGATCGTACAGCTCCTCATATTATGTTTATGTTTCTGGGAATACTCTGATAAATAATATTTTGAAAACAAAGTCGTAATGTTTTGATTAACGTGGCATATTTTAAAAGTTTAAATTGGTTTGAAATTTTTGGGTGTTACAAGTTGGTATCAGAGCCTGGGCTTGAGTGAATTGGAGGAACACTCGTGTAACTCTAGTCTCAAATCAAGGAAAGGATTTTCAAAATGATTTTTTTCAAAAAGATTTTTAAAAATATATAAAGGAGGATGCAGGGTGTACGATCAGCCGGAACCATTAAGTAGACCCCGAAATACCATAGAAGTTATTTGATTATGTGATATGTTAGAACATCATGTTAGTACTAGGCTAGGGATCTTCAGAAATTGCACGATAGAATTATCTGGTTTCATGATGCCTGCTAGCCTAGGGCTTCCTTTATATGAAATTAACATCATTACTGTAGTTGTTTAGTGTGTGCATTACAGTTATATATAATTAAGATCTTATAGCATGAGAATGTTTGATTTGGCCTTATGTTCTGTTCTTGTTTGATGGGGAGCTTAAGGTAGGATTGGATATTCGAAAGTCTATAGGGTCCAGCATTATGTATGACTAGCATACAATAGTGCTATAGGGTTGGTGGAAGTTTCATGGATAGGTGGGTTGAGTAAGGCCGGGAGGCCAGTTATGAGATGTTTATCATTCCTCTAGGGTGAGAATTGAGCGCTCGCCATGTTGTGTATTCAGTCAGGGCATTGTGATGATGCTTGAGACAAGTATGGGTAGGTGTGGAAGGTAGTATAGGCCCGTACTACTGAAAGCACAGGACCCATACACGTGACAAGTAAATCACAATCCCTATGGTTAGTAGGGAGTCGGCTCCCAGTTATTATATGGATTATCTGATATCTTGTGGTATGTTTCAGAATGGTGATGATGAGGCGCTTTGTGGCTAGATCCGGTTCGGGATCAGGATCAGGGGATAGAGGCCAGGAGGGGCCGACAACACCTGAGCCGGTGGTACAGATGGGTACAGAGGAGTTGCATGCCAGGATTCGAGAGATCCTGCATGATGAGGTTGCTGCTGCATTCGGGGCCCAGTTACCGGAGATGTTCGGGTCGATTAAGACCACCATGGTGGAGTATTTTGATGAGCGCTACGCAACCCTTGCAGAGACAGCCGCCGCAGCAGCTGCATTAGCTGTATCAGCAGCAGGGGAGGAGTTGGCAGAGGATTTTAGTACAGGGACTTCGATGACGAGAAGCCCCTTACTTTTGATGGGACACAGGATCCCATCAAGGCTATGAGATGGATTTCAGATGTGGAGGGGTGTTTCTTCACCTGCTCGTGTCCTGCTGACCAGAAGGTCAGGTGTGCTCTGAACCAGCTTAGGTCTGGGGCCAAGGACTGGTGGAGACTTAATACTGGGTCATACACTGATGATCAGAGAGCTACTGTTACTTGGGAGCAGTTCAGGGACATGTTCTGCACCCGTTACATTCTGCGGGTGGAGCAGTAACGTTTGGCACAGGAGTTTCTGAGTTTGAGACATGATGGGGAGTCGGTGACGGAGATCACCCGGATGTTCATTGAGAGGGCGATGTTTTGCTTCAGAGCAGGCTCAGATGACCCGTTATCTAAGCATGCTCAATACGGATATCCGTCAGTTTATGTCTACCCAGCGATGTGATACTCTTCTAGTGTTGCAGGAGGCCGCCAAACGACGTGAGTTGGAGATTAAGCAGCAGTTGCGAGAGCAGCGCTAGGCCCCGACACATTCTCAGTCGGCGCCAAAGCGGCCTAAGACCACTGATACTAGGACCGGGGGTCAGCAGAGCCGCACTTGTGGGAAGTGTGGCAAGGGTCATTCTGGTGTGTGTCGAGTTGGTAGTGGGTGCCACATGTGTGGCAAGGAATGGCATTACGCGAAGGACTGTCGCCAGGCCGCCCCAGTTCAGGGTATGAGGTTATGTTATCACTGCGATCAGGTTGGTCACATGAGGGCCAACTGTCCACTACTTGCCGCCAAGCCGGCACAGGCTCCTGCGTCGGCTACGTTGACGATTACCGAAGGGAGGCAGGGCAGAGCAGAGCCTCCGAAGGCTCAGGGACGCGCATTTCAGCTTACGGCCGAGGAGGACAAGGCAACACCGGATGTGGTTGCTGGTATGTTTCTATCCTTTATTGTAACGCCCGTGTTTCTGGGCTTGCCATTTTTAGCAATGTAATAGTCTAGGTTAACCTTTGTAACCCAAATTTGAAATAATAAGAACGTACTATTTGAGTATTATGTGTTTCGTGCTTAATTGCTTAATTATGTGATATGATGAATTAAGAATAAAATGAGCATCAAAACTTAAGTGTAAAATAAACTTGATATCATTGGATAATATTGTAGTAGTTGAAACGAGGTTTCTGAATATATATAGAACGCCCAAATCTGACTTCGTATGAGGAAGTTATGATTTTCTGAAGTTTCGACTTGGCAGTATGCAGCCCGAATACTCGATTTGAGATCGAGCGGTTTTAAGCCGAAACAATCTAAACGAGAATCGAAGATCTCGTTGTTAGTAGCGAAACGATGAAAAGTTAGGCGAGAACGGACGTCGGACGAAGAAGTTATGAATTTATAACGAAGTTTTTCTGTCCCGGCCTACTAAAAATAAATAATAAAAATAAAGTTAAAATTAGCCGACGGAGTCAAAACGAAAGTTGTAGAGCGTAGTCTCACCTACATGTGGATATAAAGAACGTCGAAAACGGAGTTCGTATGGTGAAGATATGATTTTTTGAAGTTTATTAAATATTTAATAATTAATTTTAATTCTAAATGTTGGTATTATCCGAAGAGGAGTCACCGGACTCATCGGAAGTACGCCCAGCGTACTGGTGTACACCCAGCGTACCACTCGAGTGTTCTGAGTTCATATGCGATGACGTAGAGGACCAATGACGCAAGGGATGACGGCAACCGAAGCATTACACCCAGCGTACCCCGAAGTTATGCCCAGCGTAACCCCGAGGATCAGACCCTATAAAAGGGGATGCGAAGCCAGCTTCTTCCTTTTACAACTTCTCCCTTTTCTCTCTAGATTTGGCCTCATTTAGCGTGCCCTTTATACCCCGAAGCCCCGGTAATATTCCCGAGCCCCGAAGCAAGATCCGAAGCCTCAAGGATCCCGAAGAGCATTATTCTCGAGCCGAAGCTCTGCCCGCGAGGAGCCCGGTTTTTGTGAAGATCTTCCAGATCTACCGAGGAACACTACTTCTGCAAGCCGTAGTGCTGCCCAATCATCTTCAGATCAAGTGAGTGTGTAGTCATTTTCTTCCAACGCAATATTATGAAGTATTTTATATAAAATATATGCTACGTGTATATAATTTGTTGTTATATGTGTGAATGTATATTCACTTTCTTCTATCTCATAGATCTGATTTATTCTCTATGAAATACGTGTTATGTGTGTGTGCCTCATCTGTTATGTGGAATATGTATTGATTAAAGCATGCTATACAGTTTTTTTAAACTATGTATAAAAATGTATATTTTTATCTACTAATATGTTGGTTAGAACATGGGTAGATAGTTGGTGTGTAATAAATAGATGAGAGGCCTCGGTGTTGTTGGTGTTATTCTAGTCATTCAGTAGAGTATGGATGACGACCACAGACTATTCTAGACTGTCCTGTGGAACACTAGCAGGCTCATAACCTGTAGGTGTTGTGAACGACGTGTTCACCGGTGTACTCTATCCCCCTCATGGTTTCCTTTAGGATATTTATTGCTAAGGAAGCCCCTTTGCAGTAATGTCCGTCCCGATGAAAAATCCTAGATTAGGTCCCTTATAATAGATGTTATTTTAGGGACGTAAAGTGAGGATAACGGGAATGGGTAATCGGGTTTATTGTTGATTGTTAAATTAAATATTTATTGTGGGTTGAAAACCCTATATGCTCACCAGGATCCCAAGCCTGACCCACTCAGCTTATTTGTATTACAGGAAGTGGCGCAAGAGCTTAAGATGGACGAATCATCAATTTGTTTTGTTTACAAGTCTGTATATGTATATATTGTTGAATGACTTGTAATGTTATCGTTTATGCTTTATGATCTGTATCGGAACATGACATCCCGACTTTTGATTATGAAATAAAATCATATTCCTTTGTGAAATGTTTTGATAAATATCTATTTTATCATGTTTTGTTTTTGGGAACAAATTTCGCATCTCTTTTAAAATTAAAAGGATTTACTCTGAAAATGTTTAAAAAGCATAAATGAAATCGGTCTTTTCTGGCCGAGATTTTGGGGATGTCACATTTATCTCATCTATTATATCTACTATATGCTTATCTGTTGTACCCGTGATTAGGTACGTTTCTAGTGAACTCCTTGCCTGCTTTGGTTTTGTTCGACTCGGGGGCGAGTCGGTCTTTTGTATCTCAGAATTTTAGTAGGGAGTTCAGAGTGCTAGTAGGCGAGCTAGAGTGTCCGTTGTGAGTCTCTATCGCCAATGAACACGGGGTTTCTGCTTCTTCAGTTTATCTTGGGTGTGACTTGGAGATTTTTTAGGTGTCCTTTCCGATAGATTTGATTCCGATCCGCATGGGGGATGTGTGTGTGATTGTAGGCATGGATTGGCTCAGTCAGTTCAATGATATGATTGATTGCGAGGGCCAGCGAGTGGTAGTTCGAACCCCAAGTGGGGGAGAACTGATTGTATATGGTGAGGGCACCAGAGTAGGATCAGGGTTTTGTTCAGCTGCCAGGGCTCGACAGTACTTTCAGCACTGTGTGCGGGTTATCTAGCGTATGTGGTAGATACGCGAGTCAGGGATCGGATTTTGGTTTCTGATGTATCGGTGGTCAGGGAGTCTGCGGATGTGTTTTTAGAGGAGTTGCCAGGGATACCTACGGAGAGGCAGGTCGAGTATAGGATCGACCTGGTACCAGGTGCGGCCCCCATCGCTAAGGTGCCGTACCGATTGGCACCACCAGAAATGCAGGAGTTGTCGTCGCAGCTACAAGAGCTGCTGGGCATGCAGTTCATTCGACCTAGCAGTTCTCCATAGGGAGCACCGATTCTTTTTGTTTGGAAGAAGGACAGTTCACACTGGATGTGTATTGATTACCGGGAGTTGAATAAGTTAACGGTGAAGAACCGTTACCCACTCCCGAGGATAGACGATCTCTTCGATCAGTTGCAGGGCGCATCTTGGTTTTCCAAGGTAGACTTGAGGTATGGGTATCATCAGGTCAAGGTCAGAGAGGAGGACGTGGAGAAGACCGCGTACCGAACTCGTTATGGACATTACGAGTTTGTGGTGATGCCGTTAGGGCTCACCAACGCGCCAGCAGTGTTTATGGACCTGATGAATCAGGTCTGCAGACCGATGCTTGATCGCTCGGTCATAGTGTTTAGAGATGATATCTTGGTGTATTCCAAGACCCGAGAGCAACATGAGGAGCATCTGCGAGAGCTGTTGGGAGTTCTAAGACGAGAACGACTGTATGCCAAGTTCTCAAAGTGTGAGTTTTGGTTACGAGAGGTCCAGTTCCTCGGACATCTCGTTAACCAGGAGGGGATTTTGGTTGATCCGGCCAAAATCGAGGCAGTTATGTAGTGGGAGGTTCCGAAATCTCCCTTAGATATTAGGAGTTTTCTGGAATTGGCAGGGTACTACCGGAGGTTCATACGAGATTTCTCCAAGATTGCAGTGACCCTCACTCGTCTGGCGAGGAAGGGGGTGGATTTCCGGTGGGGCCCCGAGCAGCAGAGGGCGTTTGAGACCCTTTGTCAGCGTTTGTGTGAGGCACCAGTCTTGACACTCCCGGAGGGAGTTGAGGATTTTGTGGTGTTCTGTGATGCATCCATCACAGGTTTAGGGGCGTTCCTCATTCAGAGAGGGCGAGTGATAGCCTACAATTCACGACAGCTGAAGCTACATGAGACGAGATACCTTACGCATAACTTGGAGCTGGGGGCAGTGGTGTTCGCCTTCAATATATGGAGACATTACCTCTATGGGGTCCGATGTACCATTTACACGGATCACAAGAGCTTGAGACATATCATGGATCAGCCGAACCTGAACATGAGGCAGCATAGGTGGCTGGATGTAGTCAAGGAATACGATTGCGAGATCCTTTACCATCCTGGTAAAGCGAATGTGGCTGCGGATACCTTGAGCCGCAAGTCAGATGGGTCTTCCACCCCCGCAATATGTATGAGGATAGCGGTGGATTCTCCTCTTGTGAGTTTGATCAGAGATGCCTAGGTAGAAGGCATGCGACCGGAGAATTGGAAGATGGAGAGGATCAAGGGTGAGAATACCCGGTTCGTGCAGGATAGTCGAGGGCTTTTGACCCGATGTGGTTGGGTTTGGGTTCCAATGTCTAGTGGGATTAGGCAGACGGTTATGGAGGAGGCTCATAAGTCTCATTTCTCTATTCACCTAGGCGCCACCAAGATGTACCGGGATTTGAGTTTGAGCTATTGGTGGCCGTGCATGAAGCGAGAGATCGTTTGGTACGTCGAGAGGTGCTTGACCTGTAGGATGGTCACGGCCGAGCATTAGAGGCCGCATGGAAAGCTGCAGCCTCTAGAGATTCCCATATGGAAATGGGAGCAAATCACAATGGATTTTATTACCAAGTTGTCGAGGACGGAGAAGGGGTTTGATGCTATATGGGTCATTGTGGATTGATTCATCGGCCGAGAAATTGGCCGAAGTGTACGTTCGTGAAATCCTGTCTCGCCATGGGGTTCCCGTTTCCATTGTCTCTGATCAGGATGTCAAGTTTACCTCCCGCTTCTTGTAAAAGTTTCACGAGGAGTTGGGCACGCGGTTGCACTTCAGCACATCATTCCACCCACAGACAGACGGCCAGAGTGAGCAGACTATTCAGACCCTCGAGGACATGTTGAGGGTGTGTGTCATTGATTTCGGTGGGAGTTGGGATTCTCACCTACCGCTTGCAGAGTTCGCCTACAACAACTACTATCATTCTAGCCTTGGCGCCCCGCCATTCGAGCTGTTGTACGGGCGGAGATGTCGCCCCCCGGTTTGTTGGGGCGAGGTTGGTCACAGGGTGATGGGTAGGACGGAGGTGGTCTTGCAGACTACCGAGAAGATTCAGCAGATTAGGCAGCGGCTGCAGACCGCTCAGAGTCGGCAGAAGAGTTACCCTGTCCGGCGCCGCGCCGAGTAAGAGTTTCAGGTCGGTGATAGGGTACTCCTGAAGGTCTCGACCTGGAAAGGCGTGATCCGCTTCAGGAAGAGGGGAAAATTGGGTCCCCGATATATTGGGTCGTTCATGATCATTGCTAGGGTTGGAAAGGTAGCTTACAGGCTAGAGCCGCCGGAGGAGCATAGTCGGATACACAACACTTTCCACGTTTCGCAGCTGTGAAAGTGCATTATGGATCAAGAGGAGGTGGTGCCGCTAGATGATATTCAGGTTGGTGAGCACCAGAATTACGTATAGAGGCATGTGGCCATACTAGAGAAGAAGATGAAGATTCCAAGGAATAAGGAGATACCTTTGGTGAAAGTTCAGTGGGAGCATCGGAGGGGGTCCGAGTGGAATAAGGAGATACCTTTGGTGAAAGTTCAAGTGGGGGAGAGTTGTAACGCTCCGATTCTTAGGTATTGGTGTAGTGTGTGAGTTCTTGATTTCAAGGGCTACTCGATGAGTTGATTGCCCTACTCGTCAAGTAGCAGCGGGTTGGTCCATGTATTTTAATGACCTACTCGCCGAGTCCAAGAAGGGACTCAACGAGTAGGAGCTGGCAGATGAAACCCTAAATCTCTGGGTTTTTCACCCTTTTTAAAGGACCATTGGCCACCCCCAGCCTCCCCTTCACTTCCCTTTGTCCGTCTCAAACCCTAAATCGTGTGTATGTGTGTGTGTTCTTTTTGTGTGTTCAAGCTTGGAGGAGGAACTTTGAAGAAGGAAACACTTGGGGAAGAAAGGAAATCAAGGCTAGGAACTCGTGGGGGAGCTAAGAGATTCTTCAGTTGTCACTCTCTGGAAGGTATTAAGCTGTTCCTTTAGCTTATCTCTCTTTTAACCTCTTTTGGAGGAGTTTTATGAAAGGATCCCCATGTTTAAGCTAAGATCTGAAGTTGTAACTTCAGATCTGGACTCCGTTTGACCTCTAGATCCATAAGTCATCAGCCTTGCCTAGTAGGAGCCTTCCCTCAAGTGTAAGACTTTATTGAAAACTTAGTTTTACCATTTAAGGGTCTTAAAGCCTTGCATGCACGTAAAGTTTGCGACTTTACGTGATAAACATGCCCTAGAATATTGGATCTGTAATTTGGAACCTTGCCATGGCTTAAAAAGTGTTTGCATGGATGAAGGTCTGCAAGGACTCGAGAAGTTGGATGAACAACTTGGCGAGCCTGTTGAAGATGGCCATGAACTCGACGAGTTTGATGAACAACTCGGCGTGTCCGTTGAATATTGCCTTGAACTCGGCGAGTTGTTCGAAAGCTCAGCGAGTCGGCTAGGGCTTCTCCCAATTCTTGGACACGTATGAACTCGGCGAGTTAAAAGGGAACTTAGCGAGCCAATCAGGGATTCACGACTTCTTGAATTCAAGAAGGACTCGACGAGTCGGTGAACTGCACTCGACGAGTCGAGTCAGCATGGACTGTTGACTCTGACTGTGGACTTTGACTTGGACCAAGGGTATTCTGGTAATTTTTAGATTTATGAAAAAGGGGTTTTATGGTAATTATAGGTGGTGGAGCTCGTGTTGGTGATCCGGGAGTCGAGCTTTCTAGTTTCAGATGGCAGTTGCAAGGTGAGTTATCCTCACTATACTAAGGGGTCTAAGGCACCAAGGCCGGCCCATTGGATGTGTTATCCTAGCAGTATTGGATGTTGAGTATGAGTTAGTGTTGCATGTTAGCGGTTATTCCAGTTAGGTGGATCTGTAGGACTACGTATGATTTTATGTGATTATTGCATGCTCAATACTTATGTTATATGATACATGTTATGTGGGATGGGTTGAGTTTGTACTGCTCCGTGGTGTAGCCAACAAACCCTAGAGTATTCTAGATATGAGCTGAGGGCCCGGTAGGCATTCCAGACTCATACTGAGGACTCGAGAGCATTCCAGATATGAGATGAGGGCCCAGTAGGCATTCTGGACTCGTACTGAGGGCCCAGGGGTTATCCAGCTCGTAAAGCTGTGGACTCATTGTATGTTGTCTTAGTTTGTTATGATATGCTATTACTGATATGGCTATGTGGATTGTATGTGTATCGGTATTTTGGGGGTAACTCACTAAGCTTCTGGGCTTACAGTTTCCGTTTATTGTTTCAAGTACATCAGGGGATCGCGGCAAGGCGAAGGCATGATCGTATAGCTCCTCATATTATGTTTATGTTTCTGGGAATACTCTGATAAATAATATTTTGAAAACAAAGTTGCAATGTTTTGATGAACGTGGCATGTTTTAAAAGTTTAAATTGGTTTGAAATTTTTGGGTGTTACACAAGGAACACAAAACTTTCACTTTCGTTTCTCATAACCAAACTTTCGTTTCTATGATTGAAGTCACAACTTTTAATCCCTTAACTCAATTTCAATCCATATAAGACTTTTGATGCCAATCAAGAATCCAATTTCGACTATACCAAACTAGATTTTAATCCCTAAAGCCCATTTTCGATACCTAAGTCTTCGCTTTAGTCGACATTCGATTCACAAGCTTTCATCTTCAATACCAAATCAATTTTTTGATCTATAAACTTGATTTTCGATTCTTAGTAACGAGTAGCGATTCATAACAAATTTCTATTCTTCACCAAATGCGAGATTCAACACGATTGGATTGAGAAACTCAAAAAATTAATTTCTCTTGACTTATAGGAATGAAGAACATAACAACGATACTTTTGTCATATATGTTCTCTTTATTCGACACCATATTCAATAACCAAGTTCATAATCCAAAATCGATACTCAAGAACCCCTTCATTATCATCCTCCAAAATTAGACCAACAATATTTCCTGCTTCACAATCGATTGACCACTAACATGAGATCAAATCGTAACTATCAAGAACAAATATGGAATTACAGTTCGATTTCCTTCTTTTGTTTCGTCATTGAACCCTTCCATAATAGTAAACGAAGCAAAGGTTTTGGGCTCAAAAGTTAAATGACGAACAATAATAAGTTCAAGTAATGGGCTCAAATTTTATGAATCAAATGAATATAATATTTGATTGGTCTTGAAAGATTAAATGATAATAAAATTGGTTTCAAATTTTGAGCAAACATAGATCATTCATATTCGGATCTTCAAAAACAAGGTATTGATCTCAACATGAATTTTTCGGAATCCATTTGAAAATTTGTGAAACCTCCTTGAGAATCCTTTTCCCATTTTTAATGCATGAATCGAACATGGAAGATCTAGGTTCCTTGGTTGGAATTAGAAAATTTCCAAATTGCACATTGTACCATCCATGGAATTTCTTCTCATTTCTCTACTATAAAACTTCATCATCATGTTGAACTTGAGAATCCTCAACAACTTTGGGGTTGGAATTCGATTCCATAATAGAATTTTAAGATTTTTGCTTTGGAATCTAAATTTTCTTCATTGATTTCGGAATCAAAATGACAGTTGAAGAATCTTTTTAGAAACCCAAATTTTCTTGTTTTTTTTTTTTATCTTCTTTTCATCTTTTTTGGATCTTGAAGATTTGAATCCAAAAACAACATCATTCTTCACAACTTCAACTTTGCATTTTTGAATCAATTCTTTTGGAGTTTGATACATTTGAACATCCTGGATTGAAGGCTTTCTATATGGCACCATTCCTTCAAAAGAATCACAAGAATACAAACAATCATCGGTTTGAACTCTAATTGAAAAAAAAACTTTCACAACTTGTAAGTCCCTAATCTGCCTGTGTATCAATTAGATCCGTTTGATGGTGCGGAATCTCAATCAAACGGATGATGTCAGATCAAATAGAAGAGAAGGTGAAGAAGAATAATATGAATCTTCAATGTATTGAACAGATTGGAATGATGCTCCTTTACATGAGTTTCACACACACAAAATTCTTTCTGCCCGTAAACTCTCTTCTTGGTTCTTCAATTTGTTCCTCACACCCCTAACACCTATATTTATACTTGGGAGTATGGGCAAACTGAACTTGGGCCGTAAATGGGTTTACAACCGTAAACATGACCGTAAACTCCAAAAATATTACAGAAAAATACAATTACCCAGAAAAGCAAAGTATAAACCATATTTTGACCCAACAATCTCCCCCTTGGTTTATAGCTTTCTTTTCTTAATTGACCCAACAAGCTCCCCCTAAAAAGTAGCTGGCTTTTCTTTCAGTTGGAGATTGGCTTTAGCCTTTATCTTCGATGACTTCACAACTTCAAGATGTACTTGATGAATCTTCAATGAATCACTTCATCTTGAGCACTTGAGCTTTTCTTCAAGATTTGACTCTAAACGCACATTAGGTGAGGAGGCTTCTTGTACTGATTCTTGAAAGATGGCGCTTTCAGCTTGAGAATCTTCAGAGAGAACATCAAAAGAGAAATAATCTTCTGGATCACTTCAGCAGGTACAACGATAGCAGCAGACTGATTGAGGAGGCTTCAATGCAATCCGTCACATAATCTACAATTTCTGCTTCACCTTGTTTTTAGGGTTGAAAGATTGATGTCGAAAAAATAATCTTCATTTCTTGCTCCTTCGAATGCAAATTCTTCGATGTTCACGGACGAGGCTTTGGCTCAAAAATCTTCAACACAAACTCCATGAGTCTTATCTATACCTGAAATCACTTTTCAAGACAAAACAAAACTAAAAGAAAACTTAGCACACAAATTAAAACATAAAAAAAAATATTTTTGGATTTTTTATTTTTCTGAACAAGAAATAAAACAAAAATAAAAATATTTTTGAATTTTGAATTTCTAATTTTTGTTTGATTTTTGAATTTTTTTTTATTATTTTTAATTCTCCCCTTATATTTAAATTAGAAGAGCACTATGAACAAACTTAACAAAAACAAAAATGATATCTAACTTTAAGAGTAATTTGGGATCAAAGTTGTTGGACAACCTTATTCCACTTGCCGGTACCCTTATCTTCACATCTTCGTCTGATCGATCGCCAGTATTGTGGTCCACTTAAACACGAAAAATTTGTGACAATATTTTGGACAATTTACCAATGACATGATACACATACCTATAGATGATTATAATTTTATTATCATGATTGGCCCTTATTCTCAAATAAAATTTTCTTATGACCATTTAACTTACTACGACCAAGGATATTGTTGTCCACCTAAATCGAGCAACGAGATCTACAAACAATCTGTATGTGTTCAATTTTAAGTGTGCTAGAACGTGTTTCCCGCTTCCTGATATGCCCCAGCCATCAAGAACTTCCAGAGTACTCCTTACACCGGGTGAGCAGACAATCATTCAGAGAGAGGATAGATTCAGAATTCTATTACTTATTGTTTTAGAGGGGTTGAGAAGTAAAAGGTTGCATATGCTGTGTACCAGGTCGGATCAGAAGTCACGCAAAGGAGATAACATATGGCTAACAGATAAGAGGAATTTCATATATATAACATGCAGAGAAATAGAGTTGCATATGTTGTGTACCAGGTCGGATTGGAAGTCACGCAAAGGAGACAACATATGGCTAACAGACGGAAAGAAAGAAAATGATATTCTACAGACCTAATTTATTGGAATTTACCAGTCGCCCCATCCAACCGAAATTAAGGACAGAATCCACACATCGAGGAAAAATGAATCCACAGTTCTAGATAGGGGTTATTTAATGTGACCGGTAGATTCCCATGTATATCTCCCTGCTCAACCTATCCGAGCGTCGTGACATCAAGTTAAACAGATCTAACTAGGTCAAAGTTTGTCAAGTTTTAAATTCATTAGGTTCAACTTTCCCTAGTCAAGTCCATTTAAGAATTTTTCGTGCCTACCAGCGCATCGAGCACAAAGCGTAGACGATTCAACTTAGGTACGTTACGCCGATTCAGATTGCCCGTTATCACTTGCTAATTTCATTTCCCAAAACATCTACCTCAAGCACATTTCATAACCAACATATTTTTTTTATTTTCTGATTTTCTAATGTTTTTGGATTTTTTTAAATTAAAATTTTCTAATTTTGTTTTGTTTTTATTTCTCCCCCTAAATTTGTGCATAGGAGAGAAACGAAAGTAAATATGCAAATTTAAACTATGCTAAAACAAAACTTAGTCTTTAAAGCGAATCAGCTTAAAAAAACTCCATAGTATAGAGAAGAAAACGCAAACCGTAATTCGCCGATTGAATATGCATTCAGAAGGTCTGAGAACAACAAGCATAATCTCATAATAGGTCCGAAAATTCTTCATATCATTAAGCACTAACCCCATTTGTGATCTCTTCCTTTCTTCCTTTCCCGCAAAAGACACATACTCTCAAATAATGTTTTGAGTGTTGTATAGTTGAGAGATGTCTCCTATCATGTGCCTGGAACAGCCACTACCAACAAACTGAACTCTAATGATATGCCTCCATAGCTGCTCCGACACAGAGCGGGATTAATTGGTCTTTGGAACCCAATCCATTTTGAAACTGGGTCAACCTTTTTCATCCTTGCAGGGTACTCTCTCCCATGACATAGCCTGCTTATCACAAACAGAAGACGATGAAATATTAAAATCATTAGAATATTTGGGAGTTTTCACCTTTGGTACCCATCTATATTCGGTTTTAACCCATTTCTTGTTCGATCTGATGGGTGCCTCGACACTTGATTTGGAACTTGAAGCCGGCTGCCGAGATGACTTTGACCTAACCGGTCTTGGCTTCACAGTAGCATCTCTTGAACTAGACTTCTGGGCCAGCATTCCCTTCTTGTTCTTGGGAGTTGGATGCTTGACCTTGGGAGTTGGATGCTTGGCCTTGGGAGTTGAATTCTTGGCCTGTATGGCATTCCAGTCGGTATTTTCTGAACATGACCTTGAGGGGTTTCTTTTGAAAAATCTCCCTCTTGGCGCGTTCTGCCAGCCTTGTGCATAGTAGGGAACGTATGCGCGATTAGGACAATTTCTGGCAATGTGTCCAGGTGTTCCACAGTGAAAACAAGTCCTTTTCTTCACTGGGAAATTTTTTCTTCTTGCCCCTGGTGGCGTATCCTTGCCTTGTCTCTTGTTGTTCCCACATGCACACTTGCCACAAGAACTCTGTTGCGTTGGAATTGGTGGCCTGTATTTCTCAACGACAGGTTTGTTAGGAGTAACAGAATTCGAAGCAACAGATTCTGAGTTCAAGGAGTCATCGGTTTGTTCAGTAGTGTTCTCCTTGTTCTCATCTTCTGCTACTTTACCTGCACATGAAGTAGCAACATTAGTATCTTCAATATTAATAACTCCTCCTGAAACAAATCCCGCTGGTTTGCCATAAACCCTGAATGGTTCGTTGGTAATCTCCTCTTTAGTCAACGGGTGATACTGATATGCATGATTGAAAGGAGGAGGTACATTAACGTATCCTAAACCCTTTTGTTAGTTTTGTTTGAACTTTAATTGGGTTTCAAATAATGACTCGACTGTCTGACTTGACACAGTATAATTTTTGAAACTAACGTCTGTTTTTCCACGCTTAATTTTCAAAGAGTCAAGTTCTTCAGTTACAGCAGCAAGTTGTCCCTTAATATAGTCATAATTTTCACACTTGTTGCTATACTCTTCCTGAAGCTTCCTAAAGTCCTTGGTTTTTGCTTATAATTCAGCCTTCAGGGGTTTCTGTCCTTTCCTGAGTTGATATCCTTCATATCTCAGGTCCTCAACTTCTCTTTTTAATAAATCAATTTGTTCCTGGACAAATTTAATCGTGGCTTCACAAGCTGGAGTACATGTAACTTCAGTGACCAGAATGTTTTCAGAACTCATTGTTTCTCTACACTTCAAAGCATCAAGTTCTTGAATTACATCAGCAAGACTAAGATGATTGAGATCTTTTGTCTTCTTGATGATAGTCACGTTCATATCCCATGATTTCGGAAGTGAATTTAGCAGCTTTTTGTTTATCTCAGACTTAGTCAAGAAGATCCCAGCTATATTCATCTCAGTAGTGAGTGTAGTAAATCGCTGCAACTGAGTTGCGAGGGTTTCTCCAGGGATATAATCGAAAATGTTGAAATTTTGTCTTAACATATCCTGACGACTCTCTTTCATGTTTTTAACTCCCTCGTAGACCTTAAAATCAATTAAAAAGCACAACTAAAAACCAAAATCAAACTTAAAAGTCAAACCCTTTGATTATAAACCTCAAAAGTCAACCTTAAAAGTCAAATTTAAAAAGTTAAACTCAAAAGTCAAACTTGAAAAGTCAAACTTAAAAGTCAAACCCTTTGATTATAAACCTCAAAAGTCAACCTTAAAAGTCAAATTTAAAAAGTTAAACTCAAAAGTCAAACCGAAAAACTAAATTTGAAAATTTAAAAATTAAACTAAAAAGTCAAAGTTTAAAGTCAAAGGTCAAACTTGAAAGTCAATGTCAAAAATTTTAAATAAAAAATCAAAAATAAAAGTCAAAAATAAATTTTCTTTTTTTTTTAAAAAAAAAAATATATTTTATTATTCTATTATTATTATTATTAATTTTTTTTTTATATTTTGGATGAAAAAGGAATTTAAAATTAAAAAGGAATTGAATTTTGGGTTAAAAGTGTCAAAATAGGAAAACTTGTTGCGAGAAAGACGGGTTATAGTTTAAATTTCGAAGGAAAGAAACAAGGATTCAACTAGTTGAGTTGGATCAGGCGCTGAATTGTTGAGCAGGAGGTCGCGGGTTCGAAACCCGACACCTCCAAATGCGTTTCCGATTTTTTTATATGTGCGAAGCGAGACTGGTTCTTGCGAGGCTGCTGCTTGCGAGGCCGAGGTGCGAGGCTGAGAACTCAGAAGCCGGAAACGTGCGAGACCAAGCCGCAAACTGTTGAGCCGTATACTCCAAGCCGAGCCGCAAACCTCGGGCCGTGAACTCCTTCGAAACCTTAGCTGCTGGCCGCCACCCCCCGCAGGTTACGGCCAAAAACAGTGAGTTTTGCCCTTTTTTGCTCCAAAACTCGATCAAAAACCATTTTTTATGAAAAACACGAAGAACAAACCCCCCTTATTTTTCAGAGATCTATCCAAAACCGCAAGAATATTTCGAAAATAAGATCAAATAATGTTCCAAATCTGACAAAATGGACTGATACAACCTTGCTCTGATACCAATTGTAAGTCCCTAATCTGCCTGTGTATCAATCAGATCCGTTTGATGGTGTGGAATCCCAATCAAACGAATGATGTCAGATCAAATAGAAGAGAAGGAGAAGAAGAATAATATGAATCTTCAATGTATTGAACAGATTGGAATGATGCTCCTTTACATGAGATTCACACACACAAAATTCTCTCTGGCCGTAAACTCTCTTCTTGGTTCATCAATCTGTTCCTTACACCCTAACACCTATATTTATACTTGGGAGTATGGGCTAACTGAACTTGGGCTGTAAATGGGTTTACGGCCGTATACTCAACCGTAAACATGACCGTAAACTCCAAAAATATTACAGAAAAATACAATTGCCCAGAAAAGCAAAGTATAAACCATATTTTGACCCAACACAACTTTATAAGAATCACAATAAATTCCCTTATCTTGAACATCATGAATATCCAGATAAAATGCAAGAACATTGATACCATATTTGCATTGATCAATACGAATTCCTTTAATGATTTCATCTTCATTCTTCTCTCACGATAAGTTGTAACCAAACGATTAAGCAACACTTTATGATTATTATGATCAAGAGGACAACCAACCATCTTTCCACATTCATCTCTTTTTCCACAAGAAAGGAGTGAATTTTGTTTAAAATACTGGTTGTAAAGTTATTGCTGAGTCCTTCAAAACTATATGGATATGAATCATCTCCAAGAAATACAAACCATCTTTCACAAGATTCTTTTTCCATTTCGAATCAAATACAAAAAGATCACAAGAACTTGAATATTTCTAGAGAGAGAAAATGATTTTGAATGAAATTTCTAAAGAGGGAAATCAAAATTGATCAAAATTCTAGAGAGATAAAGTGATTTCGAATGAATTTCTAAAGAGAGAAAGAAAACTCACATGAATTCTATAGAGGAAAAATCGAATTTGAATCAAGATCAAAGAACAATTCGATTTCTAGAACCAAAAGTACTCTAAAAAGCAAAGAACTTACAACAATTTATGATTCACCAAATTATGTTTTCATCATGGCTCAATTTCTTAATAACTTCAAGCACACTTCAAGAACATCCACTCTGATACCAATTGTAGTGACATGATTATGATGACGAATGCGGAATTTTAATGATTCATATCAAGAACACACAATGTAAATAAAACGGTTTAAGCTCTCATTAATCTAGCAAGCTATTACAAAATGGGTCATATAATAATTCTCTCACTAGACTAATCTCTCATATGGTTCTTACATAAAATGGCAGTCACTCACATGCTACGTATAGGAAAGGTTAAACCTATTACACAAGAGGGTAAGCCACATCCAATGAGAACTTTGCACCCTAACAAAATTTATGAAAAGATAAACTAACACATAGTATTAAGGGTTTATCTACACTAAACGAAAGCCTAATAATTTAGCTCTTCATTATATAAAATAAACACATAAAAACCTAAAAATTTAAACTAGACATTATGAATCTAATGCAAACTGAATGTGTTGTCTGAATTCTTACAATAATCTTCAAAACTCTTGATCTCCAATCTTCTCCTTACAAGGGTTGTTTTTCACAACTTCTTTGTCCCCAAAAGTCGACGAAAATCTCTAGAATATCTCTAAATCCGTCTTTAAGTCAATATAACAACCAATAGTTATAGTTTCCTTAAAACGCTCCTCACGTCGGGACCAATACGATGTCACGACGTGAGTTCAAATACATATCTGTATTCAACAAGGAAACTTGCTTCTCTACGTACGAGAATCTTCTGGGACAACTCTCACAACGTAAATAGTGATATCTCACGTCGTGACTTTAATTATCACATATAACTTCGAGATCATTCTTGATACCATGTTGTCGTATTCATAAAGTCATGTCGAGGGAAGTATGTTTTCATGGGCTTCTCTTCTTTAAAGCTCAAAATTCAGCTTCAACCCTTCCTATATCCAACTTTTGTTGGTTTCAGTCTTTTTTTTTTTTTCAAGAATATCCTTTTTAGCTACAATATACAATTTAACACAATAAATACCAAATATCTTTGTGTTTTTATCAAAATATAGCTTAAAATATATTAAAATAATGCATAAAATTATATGAATATGGCAATATATATATATATATATATATATATATATATATATATATATATATATATATATATATATATATATATATATATATATATATATATATTCATGTGAATTTTTTTTTGAGAAAATCTATAGTTTATGTTTAAAGCTTAGAGTATTTATTTACAGTTAAAAATGCTTTTTATTTATAACACTTAATTCATCAAAAACACCTATAACATTTCTAACAAATGGCGTGTTTAGCAAGGTGCGTTTGGAGTATTTGGGAGCTTCAGACTTCTAATGTTTGACAAAACGTTATTTTTGAATAAAAATCATCGTTTGACACTACATGTTTTTAGCGTTTAGTTTCAAAAAAACGCTCAAATCTAAAAGCTATCATACGTAACATTTAACAAAATCCTACCAGATATCAACTACCATCTACCCGGTATCCGCTACTTGTTACCTGCTATCCGCTACCTGCTACCCGCTATCCGTTATTAATTAGTTTTGCCGAACACGTCAAACAATATACAAATAAATTGTAAGGAAACCAAAATTTAAAGGTAGCATTGTGCTTTAAGAAATAAAAGCTTTAAAATATAAAAATAAAAAGCAACGAAAGTCAAAATGTACTGAGAAGGCATACAAACCTTTAAAACAAGCGTTGTGCTTTATGAAATACAAATAGTAAGGAGAGAAATGTAAATTAATGAAATAGATGTATGTGAAATGTAATTTGAAAGAGGGATATTGAATGGGGAAGGGCCATATGAGATTGACATCACATGAGCAATAAATATGAACTTATTTGTATGAAATGGGAAACTGCAAGGAGAGAGACAAATGGAAGAGTTAAAAATGGATAGACATGGCTTGTGGCAGAGATCCATTTGGAGTTTCCTTTCAATCGGACTATTTTTATGTGTCTACTCTTTTTCTTTAATAATTGTTTTTATTAAGAAAACAAATATATATATATATATATATATATATATATATATATATATATATATATATATATATATATATATATATATATATATATATATATATAATATTTCGGTTTTTAAAAAATGTTGGTTTTATCATTGGTAGTGTTTTAAGTCTAGTAAAGTCAGATGTTTTTTTTTTTTTTAATTTGTTCATTTATATCTTTTTAGCTGGTTTCCAGATCACCTACCAGTTATCTGATGCTGCTAAAACCCTTAAGTTTTTAAAAATATTCGAATTTACTCTTAAGTTTTAAAAAATGTTCGGATTTACCCTTACTTTGATTATTATTACACTATTCATTATTATTATTATTATTGTTATTATTATTATTCGTTCTCCTATACTTTGAAACTTTTCAAGGTATTAGCATCATACTTAACCTTGTAAGCATAATCATATTTATTAAAATTTCAGTAAATCATGACGAATAGTCTTTATCGTCCTTTGTGGTGGATCTTTCTAGTGCACATCAATGTGTACTAGATCCTTTATTCCTTCACTCGACTCACATACATATGTGAACAAGGAATTTGTCCAAATTTTCTCAAGTACTAAGATTTTCATACATCATATAATTCAAATCACATGATTTCAAGTTTCTGTCCAATTGAAACTTGGGTGATGAGAATCTTACTTACTTAGAAAATTACGACACTACCACAATCGATATGACTAAGAATGAAACCATTTTCAACATTGCTATTCATAGAAACATACAAACAATAATTGTCACAAATGTCATTGCAAGAAAACATAAATAAGATAAAAAAATTTCTTTTATTTATAAAAATTGCGGAAAATATTTGTCCTTACAATGCAATTACAAATGAAAACTATGTCACCACATATTTCTAAGCAATATATCACAACTCTTAAGTAGCAGCTTAAAAATCCGATCATCGAACCATGCGATCGAAATCCATCTCTTCTTGATCAGACTCAACTTAGGTGTTGTTTGTTTTTTCTGAGACAAAATGTTTGCAGTCTGCGGACCACATCTGTAGACCTCTGCAGTAGAAGAGGTGGACCAAACGTCTGCAGTCTGAAAAAAAAAGACTGATTGTTTTTTTAACATCTGCAGGCTATTAAAATAAACTGAAATCTAAATAAATTGATTTTTTTAAACTTCAAAGTGATTTTTTAATATATTTATGACTTTGTTATAAATAATTAAAAATTCTATATCAACTTTTATGTATTATTGTATAAAAAATAAAAATAATAATAGTATGAATTAACATATATATTTGATAAAAATCAACAACTTTGGTTGCAAAGTTATAACTAAACATTATAGTTAACGATCAAAGAATTTGATACATAAATGGATGGAAATAAACTTCGATTTTTTCAATTAAATCCATTAAAAACGTACCATAAATATTTTCTCGAGAAATTGACGATATTGTATTAAATAATGTTGTACAAAATTTTGAAAAAAAATATATAAGAATATATGATGACTTTTTTCTTCATATTTATATAAACAACTACAACAACTATTATTGTAATAAATCTTTATTTATAAATATGTCATAAATATCATGTTTGTGTCGTCGAACGTTTTTTTTAAGTATTGTAATTTTTTTTTCAAATTGTTTATCATTAATAAAGTTGGAAAAAATATAAATTTAAAAAAATAAAGATATATGTGTTTTATTAGGCTAGAAGATGTTTGAATATGTTAGAAGACTTTGGTCCACATCTGCGACAAGAAGAGGGCGTACATACATTTTTAGGTCTGCAGTCTTCAAAATAAAAAAAAACAGTCTGCGAAGGCTAATGTGTGCGCTCGGTCTGCGCGACACAGACATAAGAGGTCACACAGATTTGCAGATAAAAAACAAACAACGCCTTACTCTTTCTTTAAGCTTCCTTTCTCTTCTTTGATCCTACAAAACATCAAAATACAATCTTATCACATCATGTATTAAAAATCTATAAGTAGGAACTTAATAGAGTTAGATAGTGAACTTACCTGAAGTAGAACCACACACTTTGATTTTACCATCACATAGATCTCTCGGGTAGTCAGGGCAGCTTCGCACCTAATGGTACATGGTACAATCACAGACTTAGCCTTTCTCTTTACCATTTGGTAAAACAGTTTGACCTTGGCCAGTCCCTTTCCATTTGGAAGAGAAAGCTTTTATGGACTTCCATTGTCGCCATTGTCAATGTCCATGAAAGTTTGGGAAGTAGATCTTCCAATCAAATTTGCATTACCAGTACGCCAAATCATTGCTGGTTCAGCAACAATTAGCAAATAGGTAAGATCAATAAGGGTCACGTCGCGGTCTGTCATATAGTAGTCTTTAACAAACTGACTATACAACTCCGGAAGTGACTGAAGAACCAAGTCAACAACCTACTTCCTCGAAACAACAACTCCTAACATTCCCAGCCTGTCAATGTGTGAATTCATCTCCAAGACATGTGCACACACAGACCTTCCATCATGGTGTTTGCTAGCCAATAGGGTTTGAGTGACCTTGAACTTTTCAAGTCTTCGAACATGTGGGTTAGGGAGAATTATTAGAGGAGGTGGAGGAAGTGAAGTATGATTTCTGGGAACATCATCTTCATGAGGAAAGCTTTTTCCATAAGATTCGGGAAGACCATAGTTGTCTAAACTAGACATCTACAAGAGAGAAATTCAAATTAAGTTGATTTAAGTCCTTAATATAACACCCAAATGAAATATTAAGACTAGGACCCAACACAATAATTCACAATTCGGAAGAGGGATGCCATAATTCAATTTGCAAACTATTTGTTGGTAGGTAAATGACGATTTACCAATTTCCACCATGAAAAACGAAAATTGACATTAGGTTTTAAATGAATTGAAATTCCTACATCTTTTGAGATTCATTGAACCTTTCAATGGCTTGTTTAATCTCGATTACACCCTTTAAGTTTGTGACTGGGATACTTGATGGTTTAATCTATTAATAAATTATACTCTTAATTTAATTAAAAACCATATGATTATGGATTTAATAATACTCTTTTAATTAAACATTTAATTAACTATTAATAAAAGTCCATAAGAGTTAATTTGAACTATTCACCAAAGCATCAAGATTCTGAATACCAATTTCAAAATTAAAAAACATTTAATTAATTTTCTAAGTTATGAACCCAAGAGTTTTATAATTCAATGTTTCATTAAAAAAAATTTCAAATTCACAAACTTGAGGGAAAGTTTTGTAACTCTTGAAAACTTTTGGATTCCATAACTTATGGAGTTAATGTTTTATTATAAATGTGACTTTTCATGTTCCATAACTTGAGGACAAGTTATGAAACTCTTCAAAAACTTTTTGAGTTCCAAATTGATGACAAATTTTGTAACTCCTTAAGAAACGTTTGAGTTCCAAAACTTGATGACAAGTTTTGTAACTCCTTAAAAAACATTTAGATCAAATTTTAAACTTATAAAATAACCATTTTATCTTTTACCAATTTGATCAAAATACAACTTTTGTAGTAAGATAATTTCAAATCAAATTACACTAATAATTAGTTTATCATATAATCTAGTAATTATTTTATAATCTGACAATTTATCTTTTGATTGGATGAGGATAATCACTACCATATAAGAAAAACAAATTTAATGATACAAAACAGTTTGTGGTAATGATCCTAATCCAATTGTGACCAAAAAACCCGAAAAAATACAAACAAATGATCCAACTCGTCGAATTGGATAATGGACTCGTCGAGTTCATCACTGATGAACATGGACTCGTCGAGTCCTTCTGTCAAAGTGCAAATTTTCAACTTTTTCAACTTTGAACAATTAATCTATGCATCTATATAATAGAAAACACTCATGGCTCTGATGCCATTGTTGGGTTTTATGTACTATAAACACTCCTATGGTGCACATACAACCCTAATAGCTTTGGATCTAAGTTTTCTCTAGTTATACATGAAACTAAATTATCCAAAGCATGAAGCCTACAACTAGCATACAATTTGATATTTGAATCATAAAACTAGTAAGAAGATTACCTCTTTGTTGTAGCTTGTTGTATTGGCCTTTAAGAGCTTAGTGCCTCAAATGTTGCACCTCTAATGGAATTACAAGACACCATGAATAATTGGAGAATAGTGATAGAGGTTATGGAGCACACAAAATCGTCCATCTTTTAGAATAATCCACCTTGGTCCGATTTTTGGCTATATTAAGTTACATATATAGTGTAGAATTCCAAGAGTTATATGTAACCCTAATTCTTACACTTAGGCTTATGATCTATAAATTATATGGACTAATAATTTATGGACTTTCACATAAGCTTAGCCTATTACAAATTAATCATGGATCATTAGCCCAAACCATATTTCTCACTAATTTACATAATCAGTCCCTGTTAATTTAATTAGTCTCTTTTGATCACTAAATTAATTCCAAATTAATTCTTGATCAATACTAATTAAATAACATAATTTCTCAATTAATATATATTATACTTATAATATATTAATAAAATAACCTCTTTCTCAAATATCCATCCTATCAGATTGTTCTGGTGAATGTAACCCAAAAGGACCATGCTACTCTCAAGTCAAGTACATACTAATTATAGTTATGGACTTAGACACCTAATCCAACAAATACAATCCAAAAATTTCATTTCTAAATTGATCAATCATAACATAAACCATGTTGTTTTTTCCCAAGCCATATGAACATAAATAGTTTAGTTGTGCAAACCAACAATACATATAAAATCATCATCAGAGTCATAATCCTAGAATCCCTAGTGCAAGAAAATCATGGTGTGATGCAGTGCGATCAAGCCGCCCCTTTCCCATTTGAGATAGAAGTACCTAAAACCAAAACTGGTAATCGTAAGCACGAAGCTTAGTGACTTTCCCCCACCATACCACATACAAATCATGAACATACTATCAGGCGTATCTGGGTGTCCGGCCTACCCTGTTGAGCATACATGGGTGCTCAACCTACCCATATCATACATACTGGGGTGTCCGACCTACCCTTGTCAGGGATAGCTGGATGCCCGACCTACCCATCGGTTTTATTCTAAACGATTACAGGGTCTATTTCACCCCTACCACTACCACATAAATCATGTATATCACACATAAGCATCAAGCAATAAATACCACCTTAATAATTATCACAAAGACAATTACCCAAGGCCCAAATGCTCGTTAACCATTATGTATGCATATACACAACATACTTGGCATGTATGCCCAACGTATGCAGGTCTTGACTACTTCAGGGACCCTGACCCAGTACGCGCAGCGTACCAAGGGGTACGCCCAACGAACCAGTAAGTTTCCTTAGAACATGCCGTATGACTTAATCCATTAAGTCTTAACGTGTAAAACATAGATCCATGTCCTTTAAGACGTCCTAAACCATAAAGTTATAAACTTTATGTCTTTGCATGCATGGATGAGGGTTAATACATGACTTAAGTCCTTAAACATACTTTGTGACCATCTAACACTTACATGGTTGTGGCTTAACCATCAAGATCTGATTTTTATGGTCCTAACATCTTCAAGGACTAAAAAGGACAACTCATTTGGACAGAATCTTCTGAAACTCAAAGGATCTTAAGTATGGAACCAAAATGTGACATAAAACACCCCCAAAACTAGATCTAAGCATGCAATGATCAAGTTTAGTGTTTTATACCTCTAATGGGTCAGAAATGATGTGAAACTTCTGGATCTACAAGCCTTCTCCAAGTTCTAAAACTTCCTTCAAGTTCCTTCTTCTTCAAAACCAACAAAACAACACCAAAATGTTCAAAGTAAGCTCAATATACATGCAATGGGGTTAGGGTTCGAGTTGGGCACTGAGAGGACCAGGGAGGTTGAGAGGATAATGGTTTTGAAGGTTATAAGTTGTTTAAATAGTGGGCAAACCCTAAAATTTAGGGTTTGCTTCTGATCACCGCACGCCCAACATACGTATGGGTACGCCCAGCGTACGCATGGGGGCTCCCTGATCCGTGCCTCGTGCATGTACGTCGTGTGTACATCCTGTACGCCCAGCGTACGCTCCGCCAAAAATTCCAATATTTAATAATTATATCTTGAATAAAATCAATACAATACCTGATAAATCCCAGACTTTACATGTACATCTTTATGGGCCAAAAAGCGTTTTTGTTTTATATGGATTCATATGTTTTATAAGTTATAAAAATTAGAAGAGATTTTATAGAAAAGCTAGTTTCTTCTTTTTATAAAATATTCAAGGATACCATAAAGAAGAAAGAAGACAAGCTTTTGATTAATTTATTCAACACACCATGCTTTTAGAAGTCATGTCTAGTTGATTTGATAAAACATGGGTCTAAAAGTTCTAAGACCTATGGGACAAAGGCTTAAAGTAAGGAATTAAAAGCACTAGTTTTCTCTCTTATTTTACAAGCCAAAAACACAAAATTTATGACTTATACTATCCATATTCTCTCAAGTTTTGCCTCTGAAAGAGTTAAGATCAAAGCAAGAAGAAGTTGATACTTGAATCTCACTTTAAGTCATTACTTGAGTTTTTACTTAAAGCTTAAGGGTGTTCTTATTATTACAAGAAGGACTAGCATCCATTTGAAGTTGAAAAATTATTGGTGGATACTTCTAGAGAGTTTCTTCTTTGGAGCTTAAAGCCATCTTCATCAACTTCCTAATTGCCAAAAGGATCCAAAGTCTTCAAAGGTTGTTTTGCTTTCCTTATTATGGCTATTTTAATCTTTCTAAGTCTAGCAAAATGATCTTTTGGTGGGAATAAATCTATTTTTTTGCTATGTTTATGTTTTTGAAACAATTTTGAATAACACCCTAACAATTGGTATCATAGCCATTTTTGCAAGATTAGTTAGATTATTTGTTAAGTTGATGAAATGTTTGTTTTTGGAAAACATGGATGGTTTTCTATTTGCATGAAAAATCCATACTTATTTTCTCTGACAACTTTTAAAATGTTTATAATTGTTATTTTATGACTTGAAGTTTACATACATCTTTTTAGTCATAAAAGTTGTCTTAGAAAAACAAAGAGTTGTATTATATAATTTTGAGTATATAAATGTGTATGATGTGCATAAACTAGCCAATGACCTTTCTGTTGTTGTTTGTGTTGGTTTGTTGACAATGTGCTTGTAATATTTATTTATTCATATGGTATGTAATAATTAAACAGATTAGTTTTTAAAATTTATTTTTGTAAGTAATATATTAGTTTCAAGAAATAATATATTTGTACAAAAATGTAACAACAAATGAAGATGAAGCCATTTCTTGAAGATCAAAATGTGATTTCACAACTTTTTAGCGTGTAGGGGCAAAAGCAACCGTTCTACAAATTGTTGCTAAATGTGTTGTTGTTGGCAGTTTCCCTTCGAGATACTAGTCCTAATGCAACACTCTCTGCAACCTTTTCTGAAAAGTGTTGCATGTTGCTAAATTATTACCTTCAAGAAGCTTTTCAGCTTTTTGCAAGTAATGAGTGTTTTCACAAGTGGGAGCTTCTATAACAACACTATTAGAAGAATTTTGGCACCTTTAATTGTTCATTTATGAATGGACTTGACATTTTGCCTAAAGCGCTCAAACGTAAGACATAATATAAGCTATTAAACTTTGATCACATCAATTTTACAAAATCAGATTTTATAAAAGAACATTGTTAAAATGTGATTTTACATAAAATAAGATTTTTAAAAGGTATATCATGACTAATTGAAGGCATGCAATAACCATGATATAATATGTTTTTTAAACTAGAATTAGAAAAACAACAAAGACCCCTTACAAACCTCAAATCTATGCAATTTGTTTTAAAGAACACTCACACATCCCTTGTATGAACTAGTGGGATAAAGGTCAGCTAACCGATTAGTGTTATCTTTAGATGGTCGGTATGTACTCCTGATTTCTATAAACAAGTTATAGGCTGATTACACATATTTTTCAAATTTGATGATTTAATCGTAAATCTTTTGTGATAAAGGTCTCCTAAGAAAGAGAGTTTTGAGGCTTAGATGGGATCAAACTTGTCTAATTAAATTTGTTATTAGAGATCCCATGAATCTAGGAATCATATAGTAGAATATAATTGATAATCGATATCTACCAGGTTGGATTGGAATAAATGGGATAAAGGTCACCTAACTACTTCTTTATTTTGCAACTTGGATCCTAGACTTTGACAATTAATGTTTTTGGAAACTAAAAGGGTATTAATTATTAAAGATTAAATATTGAAAATACTACATGATTTTTTTGAAAAATTTGTAGATATAAATAATCCACTCTAATAACCATGAATTGACATTTTTCTTTAACGACTTAATAAAAATAATAACATTCAATAGATACAACTTCAACGAATGGGTTCATGTATTGAGAGACAATCTCGTGAAAGATGTGAAATTGTATACAATTAAAGGTGCTAGTCCCAAACAACTTGCTTTGAGCAATATAACTTAATATGATACCTAGTAAAGGCATCAATGTGATGCTCAATATAATTCTAACATCACACTAGGAATAATTATTACTGACATTTAGGAAGTATTGGATAATTTAGATGTATATATGACGATATAATAGGTTAAGAAATATTCCAAAAATATAATGATGTTTGTTTTAGACTTGTTCAAACAATGGAATAATGCAAGGCTGAAAAGAGTCACTTTGTGTGATCTAAGAAGCCCATGTTTTATGGACTAAACAACTTTAAGCCCAAAAAATACAAGAAGGCCCACATAGATGAATCTTGTTTCTTTTATGGAGAAACTAGACACTATAAGAGGAACTGCTCTTCTTATATGAAAAGAAAGTCCGGATGAGACTAGTACTTGATGTATCTACTAGATAGAACTAATATTTTTCATATAATACTTAAGTACTTGGAACTTAAACGTTAATTTAATATTTTTAACTTGGTTGCAAATATTCACAGAAGAGTAACCAGTTAAGCACAAACAAGTTAGAACTACACTTTTAGAGTTTACTTTTTTATTTATGCTTAGAACATAAATTACTTGTAATATAAAACAATGTATGTTTTTAATTTAGTATGTCTATATATATATATATATATATATATATATATATATATATATATATATATATATATATCTTAGTTATTTTATTTAAAAGTTTGATTATTTACTTGATTGTTTTTCATAATGATAATATTCATATTCTAAAATGATTAACTCCTATTTATGAGTCTAAATCTCTTAATAGAATTATAAAGTAATTATCAATATTTTAAAAAATAAAATTAAGCTCTATATGCAAGAACTTTTGTGTAACGATCCAAAAAACCATGATAAAAATTTCATTTTTAAACAAGTGTTACATTCATCAAATTGATCCAAAACCAATACATTGTAACAACGTCAAATTATCAGATTAACAATATCAAAAAGTGCGGAAAATAGTGAGGGGAGAATGTTGTGCCATCATGTTGGGCCATTCCCCTTAGTACCGTAAGTACTTGAAACCATAAATATAAACTGTAAGCAAAAGATTAGTGAGTTTCCCCAAAGTACCACATACCAAACATAAATAAGTTAGTGCTATGGGCCAAATCATAGTCTTACAAGTAATGCCTAATGATGGCCAAATCCAGGTCTTCCAGACAGGTGCAAGGGGCTAGACCCTAGTCTTTCATACAAATGTTAGGGGTCGTATCCTTGTCTTTCATATAGTTGCTAGGGGACAAATCCTGTTATTTCATACACATAACACAAAGATAGCATCCTGTATCACAAATAATGGGCCGACCCTGGTGCCTTCGACCCATTGATACATTGAGAAAAACTCGTCTCAGTCTGCTGATAAATAACTAGATGTTGGGCTACAGAACCGGAAGATCTCACACTAAACACAAACAAATAAACCTAATCAAAATTAGGTTATAAAACATAACCTTGTGTCTAAATCCCAAACCCAAACTACTGGGGTAAAAGACCATTTTACCCTTCCCATAACGGGCTTACCCAAACTTGGCCCAATAACACAATAATGGTTCCCAAGGCCCAAAGGCCCAACTAATAAAACTTAAGGTCCAATAACAAAAATCCTAAGTCCCACTCATGCTTCAAATAATCCAAGGCCCAAAACCTAACTAAGGCCTAAAAGTCCAAAGCCCAACCAAAGATCAAAAGCCCACAAGATCTACTGTAAGGCATACGCTCGCCGTACACATTGTACGCTCGACGTACGTGACCTCCAGTACGTGCAACGTACCACTTGCTACGCCCAACCTACTGGGTTGCTTGTCACCTTAATCCATTTAGTGCTTAATCCATTCAGCTATAAAGTTTACTCTCAAACCCCTTCTGTGACATCCCCAATTTCACGGCCAGAAAAGACCGATTTGTTTATGCTTTTTTTATAAATCAGAGTGATCGTTTAAAGAAAACGGTTGCGGAATTTGTTCCCAAAATAAAATATGATAACCATTTATCAAAACATTTCTCAAAGAGAATGTATTTTCATTAAATAATAAAACCTCGGGATGTCATGTTTGTTACAGACCAAAAGCATAAACAATATAAAATAGATCTTACAATAGTTATTTTTAACTACGGATCTATAATCCAAAATTTCTCGTCAAGTCCACCAACTTATACCCTTGTGCCATTACCTGTAATGAAAAGAAAACTGAGTGGGTCAGGCTTGGGAGCCTGGTGAGCATATAGGGTTTTCAACCCACAATAATATAATTATTATATTTAATCAGCAAACAATCAACCCAATTACCATCCCCATTGTCTTCTTAAGGTTTTACCCTAAGAACCAACTATCCTTCATTCATTTATTCCTAAGGAATTGGCACGAAATCCATTGCTGCCAAAGTTTATTTATCAAGTACTAAATCCATAGCTATCAGGTGTTAACTCCATAGTCACCAAGGTTCACTTAACAAGCACTAACTCCATAGTCGCCAAGGCTTACTCAACAAGCGCTAACTCCATAGTCGCCAAGGTTTACTCAACAAGCGCTAACTCCATAGTCGCCAAGGTTTACTCAACAAGCACTAACTCCATAGTCGCCACGGTTTACTCAACAAGAGCTAACTCCATAGTCGCCAAGGTTTACTCAACAAGCGCTAACTCCATAGTCGCCAAGGTTTACTCAACAAGCGCTAACTCCATAGTCGCCAAGGTTCATCAAATAGGCACGAAGTCACATCGTTGCCAAGGTTTATACAATAGGCGCTAACTCCATAGTCACCAACTATCCCATCTACCCAAGTTTTACCCAACATTTTCATAGATATAAATACTTACACAGTTTAAATCATTTAACACTTGTATAAAACATCAACTCCACGCCCATCTCAAATAGACAAATAATGCATAAACACATAGCACGTATTTCATAGCAAATACTTCATATTTATGTGTTAGAAGAAAGTAACTACACCCTCACACATATAAACAACAATATACTTAATACACTCAAACCATACTTGTATTATTATCGTGTTTATGAAAGGTAGTATACACTCATTTGATCAGAAGATGATCAGACAGCACTACGGCTTGCAGAAGTAGTATATCTCCGCAGATCTGGAAGATCTTCACAAAAATTGAACTTCTTACGGGCAGAGCTTCGGCTCGGGAATCACACTCTTCGAGATTCTCGGGGCTTTGGATCTTGCTTCGGGACTTGAGATTGATATCGGGGCTTCGGGACACTTCGGGCACGCAAAATGATGCAAAACGGGAGAGTGAAGAGAGAAAAATAGCAATTGATCCGGCTGCCCTCGCATCCTATTTATAGGAGGCTGGAGCCTCGGAGTACGCGGGGCGTACGCGTCCGAAACGTCACTGCATGCGTCATCCGAAGAACTCGAGTGCGAAGGTCGTCATGCTTCGCTGTACGCGGGGCGTACTTCGGATGAGTCCGATGACTCGTCTTCGGATAATACCGGGATTTAATAATTAAATTTAATTATTAATTATTTAATAAACTTCGAAAATTCATATCTTCTTCATACGAACTCTGTTTTCGACGTTCTTTATATCCACGCGTAGGTGAGACTACGCTCTACGACTTTCGTTTAGACTCCGTCGGCTAATTTTGACTTTTATTTTTATTATTTATTTTTAATAGGCCAGGACATAAAATTTCGTTATAAATTCATAACTTCTTCGTTTGACGTCCGTTCTTGCCTAACTTTTCGTCGTTTCGCTACTAACAACGAGATCTTCGATTCTCGTTTAGATCGCTAAGGCTAAATATCACTCTAACGTAAATTCACTTTTTACGTCATTCAGCGTTGTGCCGGTTCTGTCGCGAAACTTCAACAAGTCATAACTTCTTCGTTATAGCTCGGATTTTGGCGTTCTTTATATGTAGGGAATCCTTGTAAATATACTACAACTTAGTTAGGATTATTCATCCTAAATAATCTTCTATCAAAAAGTCATTTTTGACGCGTATTGTCTCTAAATTGACTAGCCTGATCTACGGGCGTTACACCTTCCATTTTAGGGTTCTAATACATAAAGTTTGCAGCTTTTACCCTTAGCATGTCTTAATGGAAACCAACACATATTTTTGTCCAACAATATTCATAATAAGACCTCAAACTCATGCATGGACCCATAATAACCATATAAATGACATTTTTATGCATCATGAACAACAAAGAGGCTGAGATCTAACATATCTAACTCATGGAGTTTCTCAAACTCAGAAAGAGAATCCATGGGACCAAATAATGCTCACAACAACCCTAATATCAAACTAATAAAATTAATCATCAAGGTAAGAACTTCATACCTTTTCTACCTCACATAGTTGATGAAGACTCTTGATCTAAAGGTTCAACTTCAACAAATGCTTGGTCTCCAAGTTCCTTCTTCTTGAATACACACACAAATACCCCACAATTACTTTCAAAGCTCACGAACACTCAAAGGATGAATTAGGGTTTCAATGGGATGAATTGAACAAAGGAGGATGATGAGGGTAGGCAACCAAAGGCCATAATGATGTTTAAATAGGATTGAGATCTTAAAAATTAAGGTTTGAACTAGGCAGCAATAAGCCCCACATAGACAACGTACGCCCAACGTGCGTAGTTAAACCCCCCGCAACAAGATGATCTAGTACACTAAGTGTACCAAAACGTACGCCCAGCGTACGAGGGACCAATTTTGTCTTTTTAACTCAAACTTAAGGGACCAAAGAGGTAGTACTTGGAATAGAATGTTACAAATCTCCCCCACTTGAATTAAACTTCGTCCTCAAAGTCTGTTGGTGCAATCAAGTTTGGGTAGTGCTCCCTCATCTCTTCCTACGGCTCCTATGTCTACTACAAGCCCTTTCGGTGTTACCATTTCACCTTTACCAGATTCACCACCTTCTTATGTAGAGTCTTAGTTTTCTTGTCGAGAATCGCAATCGGCCTCTCCACGTAAATCAGATGCTCATCCACTTGAATATCATCCAACGAAATCACTGCTGAATCATCGGCTACATACTTCCGCAATTAAAACACGTGGAAAATGTTATGGATTTGACTGAGCTCATCTGGAAAATCCAAACGTTAAGCAACCCAGTGCACCCGGAAAATAGTCCTGAAAGGTCCAGTAAATCGGGGCCCAACTTTCCCCACTTTCGAAACTAGATGACAACTTTCCAAGGTAACAGTTTCAGCAACACCAAGTCCCCTACCTAGAATTCGAGGTCCCAACATCGCCGATCAGCATAACTCGTTTGTCGGCTCTGTGCTACCCACAATCTATCGCACACCTTCTGAATCAACTCTATGGTCTTAAGCACCAACTCAGTGCTTCCCATGACCAAATGATCAACCTCTCCCCAATAGATTGGGGTCCTACACAACTCCCATACAACATCTCAAATGTTGTTCGATCAATGCTGGCATGATAACTGTTATTGTAGGAGAACTCAACTAGTGGATGGTAAGTATCCCAACTCCCTCCAAAATCCAACACACAAGACCGAAACATATCTTGAGCGTATGAATCGTCCGCTCGCTCTGGCCATCGATCTGAGGGTGGTATGCAGTACTAAAGTGCAGCTGAGTTCCCAAATCAACTTCCTCTAAAACCTAGAGGTGAAACAAACATCCCAATCTGACACTGGCACCCCGTGCCAAACTACCACCTCCCAGACATAAATATCAGCTAGCTTCTCTATGGATATGCCCTCGATAATTGGTATGAAATGTGCACACTTGGTCAGCCTGTCCACAATGACCCAGATAGTATCAACACCACGTACCGTCTTTAACAATTTTTAGATGGAATCTATAGTTGTGACATCCCCATTTTCACGGCCAGAAAAGACCGATATGTTTATGCTTATTTAAAAGACCCTTTTTGAAATATAGTATTGTGGAATTGGTTCCAAAAAACATGATAAAGATGTTTATCAAATCATTTCCGAAGAAATGTATTTTTATTTAAAACATTGGGATGTCATCGTCAATACAGAAACATAAGCATAACGAAATATTACAAGCCTTACTGTAATTAAAATAGTGGCCTAATACTTCTTGAATCTCTTAGCATAATGTATGTTTCATATAGCCACTTGCGATACAAAAAACTGAGTGGGTCAAATTGGGAAACCTGGTGAGTACATAAGGTTTTCAACCCACAATAATATAATTATTATGTTTAATCATCAAAGAATTAACCCAATTTCTCATCTCCATTATCTTCCTTATTCTTAAGTATCTTCCCCAAGAATCATATATTCTTCGTTCATTCATTCTCAAGGAGTGTCCTCAGGAATACACACGAAGTCCATCGCTGTAAGGGTTTATCCAACATACACAAAGTCTATAGCTACCAATGGCACAAGTGCCAATGTTATCTGTTAGGAACTAAGTCCATAGCTTCCGATGTTCATTTGTAAGGCACTAAGTCCATAGTTGCCAAGGTTTTTAGAGTACATATGGTGAACACGTCGTTCACAAACACCTATAGGTTGCGAGCCTGCTAGCATTCCAGTGGACTGTTTAGAATAGTCTGTGGTCGCATCTATACTCTTCTAGATGACTGGATCATCGTTAAAGTCAAGGCATCTCATCATCTTTCACCTCTCATAATCTATATCATCTTTCATTTCTCATCATTCATCTACCCATCTTTACCTAATATATTTATAGGTATAAAAATACATATACAGTTTAAATCACATATAACTTGTATAAATCGTTCATCTAACATATATATCAAGAACACAGATAATAATCACCTATAACATGTATTAATATTAAATACTGTTGGATTAGTGTCTAAACTCGTAATATTTTTGGTATGTACTTGACCCGGTTGTGCATGGTCCTTTTGGGTTGCCTTCACCTAAGCAACTAGATATGATGATTTATGAAGAGAAAGAGGTTATTATGATTTATTAATATATTAGATGAATAATATATTAAAAGAGAAATCATATAGTTTAATTAATATTAGACTAGAATTAATTAAGTTAATTTTGTGGCTAAAAGACATTAATTAAATAAAGGGGACTAGAATTGTCAATTGTATGATAGTTTATATTGGGCTGAGAATCCTCATGGATTAGGGCATGGACGGATTCTAGGATGATTCCAACTTGAATTCGTCCAAAGGGGGCCTTATTCTGGAATGTTCTCAAGTTACTTAGAGCCTAAGTCATCCAATTAGGGTTTTAACTGAAACCCTAGAAGCTCAAGTATATAATGACCCCTAGGGCTAGCAAAATCGGCCACTTGATCCTTTGGAAGCTTGGAGCTGACTTTTGCCTCTCATCCTCTCTCATTTACATCATTCTCTTGCTTGTGGTGTTTGTGAGCCATTAAAGGTGTTACACTTGTGACACTAAGCCTCTTGAACATCAAAGGATTCTTACAAACATTGAAAGGTATAATCTAAACTATTTTATTGTAGTTTCGATTTCAATATATGCTAGATTAGGGTTTTCAAGTCTTGGATTAATTGCATGTACAATTTATAAGCCTAGATCCAAGCTTTAGGGTTTTGTATGAGCACATAGGAATGTTCTTTTGTCTAAAACCCATCAGTGGTATCAGAGCGTTGATTGGCTTCTATTGTATTTGATGCTTTGTGTTTCATTCTTGCTTAAAAAATTCGTTTCTTTGGTGTTTTGCCTGACAGACTTGGCGAGTCCCAAAGTGGGCTCGACGAGTAGGATGAACTCAACGAGTCCATAAGGGGAATCGGCGAGTCGGGCTGTCAAACAGAAAGATTTTCGGGAGTTTGTGCTTATTTTACTGTGAGATAATTACCAAATCGTTTTTTATTAATAGAATTCAAATTTTATTAATATTAGGTGATTATCCTTGCTAAAATAAAAGATATTTTCAAATTAATTAAATGATTACTTCCTTATATTATAAATGTTAATTATTTTAATTTATTTGATCAATATCTTGCATGAAATTTGATTAGGTCAAAATTAGATAATCACCATAATTAATTGTTAAATTATTTATTTTAATTTTGATCTATTGAGTTTTGAAATGTTTCAAAACTGGTCCTCAAGTTTTGGAATTTAATTTTTTCGGACTAAAAGTTTAATTTTGAAATTATTAAATTCCAAACCCTAGAATTTTACAATTTTAAAATCCACCCTATACTATTATAATATTATAAGAATAATTATTATAAATGTATAACACAAATGCTAGGCTTACAGTTAGTAGGCCTCATTCACGAAGCCGATCTATATGGGGGGTATAAGGTTATGGCCTATAAAATGGTCGTTTAATGGGTGTCCATTCTCACCCACCGCTTCGTTGATTGGTGGAGGGTCGTTAGCCGAATGGGTAGGATAAGACAAGCTTTTCCTCATTAAAAGTATAATGAATTTATAAAGTAACTAAATGTTTTTACAAATTTCCCAATCTTAGTTACTTTAGGCAAAAGTGAATTTGATGTAATTCCATGAAATTACACTTTGTACCATTGCTAAGACGTTAGTGGAGCGCGTGTGGTTAACCGACACACTAATTGGGCTCTAAGCAAAGGTGGTAAAGGGTGACTTGATGTTTGTCATAGATCGATGGAGCATGTATGGTTAACTGGCACGTCGATTAGGTGACTGTAACATTGGGGGCACCGTGTATATTTGCATGGTTATTCACACCCGCTTTGTGATCCTTGGCATCCTAGTCACAAACTTGAGGGGCATATCGAGATTTAAACATGTCATTCCAAAGTTCAATGAATCTCAAAAGTTCTAGGAGTTTTTGATACATTTAAAACTTAATTTTAATTCGTTTTTCATGGTGGAAATTAGTGAATCGTCATTCACTTACCTTCAAATTATTTGTTGTTTAGATTATGACATCCCTTTTCTAATTTGCAAATAATGTTGTTGGATCCTAGCCCTAATTTTTCATTTGGGTGTTTAATTGGAGATTCTTATCTAATCAAACTTTGTCTCCTTTCCTTTTCAGATGTCAAACTTGAACAACAACACTTCCAGCTCAAACGCCTATGGCTTATTCTCACTCATGAACTTGTGTGGGAGGGCGATATTTGACAGAAACAATTTCAATGATTGGATCCGTAAGATAAGAATGGTCACCCGCTTCGAGGACAAAGAATATGTCCTCGACAAGGAGCTCAAATAGGTAGACATGAACACTACCACTCCCAAAGAGATTTATGCCTTCGAGGTCCATGAGCGTGATGTAACGGATGTCCATTGCATCATGCCGGCGACAATGACTGTTGAACTCCAAAAGTCCTACGAGGACTTCTATCCCCATGAAATGCATCAGGACTTGGTTGAAAGGTATCACCAACGTGCGAGGTAGCAGAGGTATGAGATCATCACTTCGACGATCACGACCAAGATGAGAGACGAAGAGTCTGTCACTGCTCATTTGCAGAAAATGTAGAGGTATTTGATCTCCTGCTGAAGTTAAATGTTAACTTCGATGAAGATCTAGCGATTGACATCATTCTTCATTTGTTGCCACTCTGCTTCAACTAGTTTCGCATGACCTACCACATGAACAAAGAAGAGGTCAAGTTGAGCAAGTTGCAAGGTCTATTGAGGACTGCCGAGAGTAACCTCAAGGACATGTCCGTTGCACAATCTCCTACTCCTGCTACTATGCCAGTCTTGGCTATTGGGAAAGGAAAGGGTAAGAAGAGGAAGACTCCCTCAAAGAACCACCATAAGGGAAAGTCCCATATTGGCACCTCTTCTAGTGTAACCAAGGCTGGTTTTGCTAAACCCAACTCCAACCCAAAGGATGCAGAGTGTCATCGTTGCCACGAAATAGGGCATTGGAAATGAAGCTGCCCAAAGTATCTTCAAGATATCAAGGATGGAAAGATCAAGCCGTCCTTCATAGGTATTTACACTATTAAATCTAATGATTCATCACATGTTATTTCTTGGGTTCTTGATACAGGATGTGGTTTTTACATTTGTTCTAATTTGCAGGGCCTAAGAAGAAATAGGGATGTGGAGCATGGGAAGATAAACTTGATAATGGGGAATAGAAGATCGTTGCCTGTCACCAAGATTGGAGTTTACTCTTTAGTTCTTAGTAATGGATTAGGACTAGATTTAAATAATTGTTGCTATTCGCCAGATATGGAAAGAAACATCATTTCTTTTCATGGTTTGTATAAACAAGGATTTAGATATTCATTTGATAATGAAAAGGGTTCTATTAATTCTTATCTTATGGTGTTTTCTATTTTGAAGCATTGCCATGTAATGGAATATATGAAAATGTGGTGGTTGTAGACAATTTAGGAAATGATGTGTTGTGTGTCATTCTTCCAATAGTTTGGATAAAGCATGCTTGTGGCATTGTTGTCTTGGACATGTTAACAAGAAACGCATAACCCAACTCCAAAAGGATGGAGTGTTGGAGTCATTCGACCTTAGGGACGATGACGTGTGTGAGTCTTGTTTACTTGGAAAAATGACTAAGTCACCCTTCACTAGTACTTGTGAAAGGGTTGAGGGTTTATTGGATCTCATACACACCGATGTGTGTGGGCCCTTTAGATCCACCACAAAGGATGTGAGCTGCTTCTATGTGACTTTCACCGATGATTATTGCAGATATAGGTATATCTACTTAATCAAGCACAAGTCAGAAACCTTTGAAAAGTTCAAAAAGTTTAAACAAGAAGTGGAGAATCAGTTGGGCAGGAAAATCAAGATGCTTCGATCCGATCAAGGAAGAGAGTACCTAAGTCTTGAATTCCATTACTACCTCAAGGAATGCGGAATCCTTTCACAATTGACGCCACCTAGGACACCGCAGTTGAATAGTGTGGATGAGAGGCTTAATCGAACCCTGCTAGACATGGTTCGTTCCATGATGAGTCGTGCTTCGCTACCTATCTCATTTTGGGGGTATTCTTTAGAGACTGCCGCCCATATCCTTAACTTAGTCCCTATGAAGAAGGTTGCCAAAACACCTCATGATATATGGACAGGGAAAGCTCCCTCGTTGACACATATCAAGGTTTGGGGTTGTGAGGCTTTCGTAAGATGAGAGACTCACGATAAGCTCGAACCTCGCAGTGAGTGGTGTATTTTCATCGGCTGCCTGCAGAAGTCCTTTGGATATCTCTTCTATAGACCGAGTGACAATGTTTTTTTCGTTGAGGATAGGGGTTTTCCTAGAGTGAGAACTCATAAGCCAAGGGGACAGTGGGAGGCAAATCGATCTTGAAGAGCTTTAAGAATCTAGCGATGAAGGAACCTCTAACACCGGCGCTCAACCCGAGGAGGAAACTTCGGTTGAACCAATTGACGAATCCTTACCTCTTATACGTTATGGTAGAGTTAGTGTTCCGACTGTGTTGTATGGTTTTCATATAACAAGTGAGGGTGATACGTTTATTAGTGATAGTACACTAATAAATTTTGATGAACCTAATAGCTGAAGCCATGACAGGCTCGAAATCTATGAAATGGAAAGAGGCTATGGATAGCGAGATTCAATCCATGTATGACAAGCAAGTGTGGAATTTTGTTGACAATGTGCCAGGTCGTAAGATGTTCAGGTGCAAGTGGATCTTTAAGAAGAAGACCGACATGGATGGGAAGGTACACACCTACCAGGCGCGATTGGTTGCGAAGGGCTTTACTCAAACTCCCGGAGTTGAGTATGATGAGACCTTCTCACCAGTTGCGAAGATAAAATCTATTAGGGTGATGCTAGCCTTTGCTGCATTTCATGACTATGAGATATGGTAGATGGATGTCAAAACCGCTTTCCTTAACGGGAAGTTGGCTGAGGATGTTTACACGAATCAGCTAGATGGTTTTTTCGATGCAAAGTAGTCCAATAGAGTGTGTAAGCTTGAGAAGTCCGTTTATGGACTGAAATAAGCATCTCGCAAATGGAAACTTTGTTTCGATGATAAAGTCAAAGAGTTTGGTTTTCTGCATAGCGAGGATGAATCATGTGTGTATGTCAAAGCCAATGGGAGTATAGTTAGCTTTCTCGTGTTATATGTCGATGACATACTACTCATAGGAAACGACATCCCAACACTGCAGGAAGTCAAGTCGTGGCTTGGGAAGTGTTTCGCTATGAAGGACCTCCTAGAGGCTACCTATATTCTGAGAATAAGGATAGTGAGAAACAGAAGTAAAAGACTAATAGAACTTAGTCAGAATACTTACTTAGACAAAGTACTAAAACGTTTTAGTATGGAGAATTCCAAGAAGGGGGAGTTACCAATCCAAAGTAATGCCAAGTTGAGTAAGACTCAAGCCAGAGTACCGAAGTCGAGATAGCAGAGATGAGTCGGGTACCTTACACTTCCGCAGTGGGCTCGATCATGTATGCGATGACTTGTACTAGCCCTGATGTGGCCTTCGCTTTGAGCATGGTCAGCAGATATCAAGGAAACCCTGGCAAAGCACATTGGATTGCAGTCAAGAATATTCTTAAGTACCTTCGGAGGACCAAGGAATGGTTTCTAGTCCTCGGTGAGAGTGATGACTTAAGGGTGCGAAGGTATAGTGACACCAGTTTTCAGACCAACAGGGACAACTACCATTCGTAGTCGGGTTGTGTCTTTACTCTTAACGGAGGATTAGTGACTTGGAAAAGTTCCAAGCAGGAGACCGTTGTTGATTCAATGTGCGAATCAGAGTATATAGCGGCGAGCGAAGCGTCAAAGGAGGCAATATGGTTGAAGAACTTCGTTGGAGACCTTGGAGTTGTGCTAGCCATAAAGGAGCCCATGGAAATTTTATGTGATAATAGAGGAGCAGTTGCCTTGACCAAGGAACCGAGGGATCATGGTAGATCTCATCATATCAACAGGAAATATCATTTTATTCGACATCGGGTGGAAGAGGGACTCCTCGTTATGAAGAGGGTATCGTCGGAGGATAACCCAACAGATCCCCTTACGAAGGGACTGAGTAGGGTTAAGCACTTACAGCATGCTAGGAGCATCGGGCTGAAGGACGATAGTAGTTTAGATTAGATAGCTTCGATACGTGTAATGGATAAATGTAGTTGACATTTGATGATTAAATAAAAGAGTTTTGACTGAAACCCTAAGTCATCCAATTAGGGTTTTGAATGAAACACTAGAAACTCAATTATATAAGGAGCCCTAGGGCTAGCAAAATCGGCCACTTGATCCCTTGGATGCTTGGAGCCAACTTTTGCCTCTCATCCTCTCTCATCTACATCATTCTCTTGCTTGTGGTGTTTGTGAGCCATTAGAGGTGTTACACTTGTGACACTAAGCGTCTTGAAGATCAAAGGATTCTTGAAAACATTGAAAGGTATAATCTAAACTACTTTATTGTAGTTTTCGATTTCAATATATGCTAGATTAGGGTTTTCAAGTCTTGGATGAATTGCATGTACAATAGAGAAGCCTAGATCCAAGATATAGGGTTTTGTATGAGCACATATGAACGTTCTTTTGTCTAAAACCCATCGGTGGTATTAGAGCCTTGATTGGCTTCTATTGTATTTGATGCTTTGTGTTTTATTCTTGCTTAAAAATTTCATTTTTTGGTGTTCTGCCTGACAGACTCGGTAGGGTCCGTTTGGTCTACGAATTATACCATTTGGAATTCCCACTTTATACACCTCACTAAATCATAGCCTAGAAATCATCCCCGTAAGTAGACAATTCAATATAACGACTTAGAATCACTGATAAATCTTGTTTATAGGTTCATAATAATGATAATGAACTTAAACATAAGTTATACTTAAAGGATAAACATAACTCACTTACAAGGGGGTTTAGTGAGGAACTGGGTACTGTGCGGGAAGAACTTTTGAGCCGAAAGCTCTACTTCTCGAGGCTTTTTGCCGCTCTGAGACTCACGTCTAACACCTAGGATGTTCTAGCGGAAAGAATAAAGGGTTTTAGGGTGTTTCAGAGAGAAATAGGTGAAGAGGTGTGGAGAAATGAGGGTAAACACCACTTAGTTATAGCTTGAAAATCTTACGAATGCAACTCGTTCAAGAGCTGAACGCTAGGCGTTCGCTTCCACGTGTCACCATCTCGTTCCAAGCCATAGGGAAGAAGGTGCAGTCCAGATCGCGCCACGTGTTACTCACTGGTTACTCCAAAAACTAATTATCTTCTAAAAGACATAACTTTCGCATGCGAGCTCCGTTTTTGACATTCTTTATGCCCATGCGTAGGTATCGACGAGATTTATAACTTTTATTTTTTCTCTATCGGCTAATTTTGAATTTATTTTTAATTTATATTTTAACAGGCTTAGATAGTTAAAGTCCATTAAAAATTCATAACTTTGTCATCGGACGTCCAATTTAGACTGTCTTTATTGTTGAGATCTTATTAACAACATATTCAGTTGTCGTTTAGGTTGTGTCGGATAAAAGTCGATCTATCTGAAATTCGATTTCCAGGTTGTCTACTGCCACGCTAAATCATAGGAAAATCGTAACTTCCTCTAACAAAGTCATCTTTGGTCGTTCTTTATATGCACGCTCTCAGTTTAACGTATACTACGACTGTTGTTTGGATTTCTATGGCTAAAAAGTGATTCTTATTACAGGAGTACTCATGTACACTACAACAAACTTTGCTATGTCTAATCACTTTAGACAATCTACAGACGAATTCATGACAACCTTACCTTGTTACCTACTTCCAAAGTATGATTGACTGTGGATGTGTGAATAATCTTATTATTCGAGAAGTCAAAACATGCAAAGTGAAACACAAGAATAATTTAATCCAATATGGTTTCAAAGCTTTTGAATATAAATAGAACACTTATTATTTAATCTCCATATTGATTACACATTACTCATTGTATAAAGTTTAGTTAATCAACTTGATACTTGAATTAAAACAATTGTTATCCCATGCTCTAAGCATTCACACTATATTTACCTATGGTCCTTACTTTGTGAAATAGATCAGTTGAAAACATTTCAATGATGCTCAATTCACAATTCCAAATCCTTAGAGTAAGAACACCTAATTCTTGCAACTATCATGCAATGATCCTTTTGTAATGTCGAGGTACAAAAGTCACAGACTTTTCCAACGATATTACAAAGTATTCCTTTAGAGATTGATAACAAAACAATTCCAAGGAAGCGAAGTCTGAAATTCAAAGTACATTCCTTTGAACATCCTTCTTGCATAAATAGATTATTAATATCCATCTCTCATTATGGAAAATTTTCCATATATGCCATATGACAACTCATTATAAATAGAATCCTGTCTATTCATAATAATGTCAATATAGTCCATCAATTACTATACTTTCAACTACAAGAGATCAATACTTAGTGATCCTTAGATCGTCCTTGCATTTGTTTAATAAATTTAGTCATATTTGGCTCTAGTCCTTTTCCCTCTTAATGCCCTAGGCATGTGGAAACTAATACTATAGCATATGAAATCGATCCTATATCTGAAGCATATGGGATTCATAATGTCTTACATAAAGACATGATACTTGACCAATCTTTTGCTAAAATATTCCCATATATAGAATTTCCTATGTTGAAACATTTTCAGCATGAAATTCATATATGACTATGACTAAGTTTAATTTCAATCTAAACTTTTAGATTCGAAATGAAGTATAAGTATCCTCTCCCTTACTTATAGCAAAACAACTTTTCAAATTCTGCAACTTTGCAAAATTCTTAGCCTTTGTTTCCTATAACCAGTATTGCTAACTTGCAACACTTCACATAATAATCATGCTCCCACTATCATTATAATTATATTCCTAGTAGCATAACACTTATGCTCCCACTAGCTTTGACATGTATCCAGAAATCAGCTGGACTTCTAGAAATCAATACTTATTGACTTTCATACTAAAGTTGAGATTTTTGATACGAGATGCTTCGATAAGCCTTTATTTAAGCTCATACACCTTTTATTAGAAAGCTCATATGTGTGTCTAAACTATTTAAGATCTTACGACAATAAGTCCTGAATGTTCAAACCATTTGCCATTTCTCACAATTTGATCTATGAAAGGGAATCCGTAATCACAATTGAATTTTAGAACACAATTAACACAACTGCTATCTCCTCAAAATCTACTAAGTGAAAGTGTTTCCTTACAATCATTTTCATGAATTGGAGAGAAACCTTTGTCACTTATATTTTATGGTGTATGTGTTCCTATCCATGTGAAAATGTCAATCCAACCATTATCATAAGACAAGGTCTATGAAAAAATCAAACTCATATGGACTGAACTTACTCAATCTTAATTTCTTTCCACTTGGTAGCACAAGGGCCTACCATGTATTCCAAGTTGTTGAGAGATCACCCTTACTGATTAATGAACTTTCACTGATCAAGGTGCTTTACCTTATGTAAACAATTTAGAACTCATAGAACTTACATGCATGGTCAACTTTAATTGGAATGGGCACAGAAACAAGAATATGTCAACACGATAGCTTACAAACCTCAAGTCGTGTGCTAGTGACAAACAATAGGTTTATAATTGATTAGTTCTTGAAGCTTTTCACAACCTTTAAGACTCCCACTGACTTCTTGACATATAAGGTTCTCTTGTCAAGAAACATTCATTGACAAACAAATATTCAAGAGTTAGTGCGGTTTCATCTCAAGATTAACACTTCACTCAATTGGTCTTAGTTGGTCTTTGTCTTATCAAAACATCACAACTACCAATATCAAGTATGCAAGAGCAAGACAACTTTTCTACTCCACATTTCATGATGTGTTACAAACCTTCTTCGGACATGTCACTCAAGACACAATCTTGGAGTATTACTCTAATACTTGACTTTGGAACGAAGTGTGACTCACCTTCTTGATTTAACCATTTCAACAATTTCCGATACCTCTTCTTAGTCATGTAAATTCACAAAGGTGTACTTTGAGGATCAATTGTGATATGGTTCAATAATCATTAGGGTGATTAAAAAACACGATACTAAACTACTCTCCTTTCCTTTCAGATTGGAGAAACTTTTATCTTTCTGCCTAACTGATTCTTCTTATTCGTTCTGCTATACATTGAAACTTTTTAATGATTTAGAATTATACTTAATCTTGTAACCATAAGCATATTTACTAAACTTTAAGTAAATCATGACGAATAGTCTTATCATTCTTTGTGGTGGACTCGATCAGTACACAACAATTTGTACTAGATCCCCTAGTCCATTACTTGACTCATATATATATATATATATATATATATATATATATATATATGTGTGTGTGTGTGTGTGTGTGTGTGTGAACAAGGAATTGGTCTTAATTTCCTAAAGATGAAGGTCCTCATTCATCATACAATACGAGTTGCATGATTCCAAGTTTATGTCCAATTGAAACTTGGTGATGAGAATCCTTCCTTATTTTGTAAATTTAGACACTACCACAAACGAAAGAATCAAATCCATATTGCTAAAAATAGAAACATACAAACATCAATTTTCACAAATGCCATTGCAAGGAAATATAAAATAAGATAAAATCAAAATTTTCTTTATTCATAAAACTGTGGAAAAACTTTCCTTACAATGCAAGTATATATGAAAACTATGTTTCTAAATATTCCTAAACAATCTATCATAACTCCTAAGCAGCAGCTCAAAATTTTGATCATCGAATCATGCGATCCAAATCCATCTCTTGGCGGTCGGACTCAACCTGCTCATTCTTTAAGTTTCATTTCTCTTCTTCGATTCAACAAAACATCAAAATGTGATATCTTCACATCAAGTATTAAGAATCTTCAAATTTGAACTTAATAGATATAGATAGTGTACTTACCTGGAGCAGAGTAAAACACGTTGACTTCACTATCCTTGTGGTCTTCCAAGTAAATACGGAAACTTCGCATCCAATGCCCCTTTTCTTGGCAATAGAAGCAAACAGATTCTTTTGGAATGGCACACGGGAGAATCTCAGACTTAGTCTTTCCATTTCTATTGGGAAGACTTTTCTGTACTTCCAATGTTTCCGTTGTCAATGCCCATGGAAGTTTGGGAAGTAGATCTTCCAGTCAAATTTGCTTTACTAGTGCGCCAAATCATTTAAGATTCAGTAGCAATTAGCAAATAGGTAAGATCAATAAGGATCACATCACGATCTGTAATATAGTAATCTTTAATGAACTCACTATATGACTTAGGAACTGATTTAAGAACCAAGTCAATAGCCAACTTCCTTGACACAACAGCTCCTAACATTCCCAGCCTGTCAATGTGTGACTTCATCTCCAAGACATGTGCACACATAGACCTTCCATATTCATGTTTGCTTGCCAGTAGGGCTTGAGTGACCTTGAACTTTTCAAGTCGACGAACATGTGGTTTAGGGAGAATTATTGGAGGAGGTGGAGGAAGTGAAGTATGATATTATGGAATATCATCTTCATATGGAAAGCTTTTTCCAACAGGATAAGGCATACCATAGTTGTCTGACCTAGACATCTATAAGGGGAGAAATTCAAGTTAGTTGATTTAAGTCCTTAATATAACACGCAAATTGAAATTTTAAGTCTAGGACCCAACATAATATTCTAAAATTCGGAAGAGGGATGTCGTAATCCAATTGTAAAATATTTGAAGGTAGGTAAATGACGATTTACCAATTTCCACCATGAAAAACGAAAAAGAGCATTAGGTTTTAAATGAACTGAAATTCCTAGAATCTTTGAAATTCATTAAACTTTTTCAATGGCATTTTTAATCTCAATTATGCCCTTCAAGTTTTTGACTGGGATGCCGAGGATCACAAACAACGAGTGAATAACCATGCAAATTAGCTTGGTACTCTCAAAGTCATTTATCACCTAATCAATGTGTTGGTTAAGAACACACGCGTCATTGATCTATAACAACTACTAGCTACACATTGTCATCCTTCATTAGTCCCATATTAGTGTGCCGGTTAACCACACACGCTCCACTAACGACTAATAAGGTGCAATGTGCAATTTCATGCACTACTAGAAAAACAACCTTTTACGACGCTCATTGTGCATTATAAAATGATCAGACGACGCACAAATGCGCGTCAAGGAAGGCCCTGTCATAACGAGAGACGACGCGCTTTTGCGCGTCCTCTATAGACGACGCGCATTTACGACGCGCATTTATAAGACGCAATGCGTATCATTAAAGTCGTTGTCAAGAAAGGCCATGTCAAAAATGAAGATGACACATATTTTTGCATATCGTAAGTTTAAATGTTTAAAAAAAATATTTTTATATATTTATTAATTTTTAAATTAAATTTTCATTTAATGTCTCATAATGGAAATAAAATACCATATACAAAAAATACAATCCATTGCATCTTGCCTTTCATAATTCTTTAAGACTAATGCTCCAAGCAGCTGATTATATGGATAAGCAGTTGTACATTGGCCCATCTCACTCAAGAATGACTTAGCCAAATTCAACTCCAAGTCTTTATTGCATCTTGCTGATAATGCTGCAAGATTTGGATCAAGTGGCTTCATATTCCTTTCTTCCATCAACTTTACCTGATGCAAAAAATACACAAAAACAAAAAAAACATTGCAGAGGAAGGGGTAATTTGGGAAAATGTGAGGGGTATAATATAATAAGAATGCAAATACTTAATAACACTTTCATGCCATCATGGAAACTTGTTGTGCATAAAGGCCCTACACCAACACAAGGTTTGGGTTTGATTATGATCCTCAACTGTTAAACCAAATACAAAAAGCATGTCAGAAGAATAAAACTAGATGTAGATGAAACTTTAAAAGAGGTTGATCCATCACCTTACCTGTAAGGTTCCTTACAGACAGAACACACTTTAGTTTTCACAATCATATGGTCTAAGAACTGATCATCTTCAATCTTTTTAATCAAAATTTAATTTGCCTAACAGAGAAAGACAAAAATCAGCCAGGAAAACAGATGTAATGATAATAGACTTTTTAATCAAAATTTAATTTGCCCAATATGACACTTGTACATACACTGCCACACACACATTAAAGTATTTCATGAAAAACAACAACAACAACAATAATAATAATAATAATAACAATAATAATAATAATAATAATAATAATAATAATAATAATAATCCATGAAATGAAAGGTGAGTAGCAGGGTTATGTAAGTACCTTAGTATTTGATCTAATTTATCAAGTACTTGAGGCAACCATAATGTTAGAATTATAGAAAGTGCAAATCCAAATGTCTTTTTCTGAATATAATTTACATTGTCAACCTGTAATAATGTAAAACAACAGATTCAGTGGAAGATACTTTGCCCTCGGTTGTAATAACAATAGTAAGGGCAAAATGGTCATTTTTTGCAGGCATGTTACGTTTGTTCATCAATGGAAATAAATAGTACTAAGAACTAACATGGTTAAGCCATACATCAACAAGGCATAATCCAAACACATTTTTATATAAATTTTATTTTATATAAATTTTATAAAGTATAATACAGAAAACAAAAATAAATACCTGTAGAGTACTATTGATCAGTTGTGGCCCATTAGAAGCAGAACACTGTCAATACCAACAGCTCTAACCATTAATGCAATGTTCATTTTTTTAATATTTGTTATTAAATATAAACACATTGAATTAAAATATACCTGAATTAAAACATCAATGACAGGTAGTATAGAAATCATTTACAAGAAAGATCGAAAACCTTTAGATATTTTATGCACTTAAATTAACTGTGACTCAAACCTCTGTGATAGGGTATCCACAACCCTTTCAGGACCATATTTGTCCACTAATCCCTTGTTTTGTGAAATTTGAGAGAAGCAAAGTCTAACCTTGTATGCACCTTGGTATTCTCTTACCTGCACAGTGCAGTCCCCACCCCAAAAGAAGATGAGCACTACAATAAATAAATTAATTAATTAATCAATTAATTAATTTAGGGCTTTACCTCTTCCCGCATTACAAAGACATTAGGATCAGCAACCATTTCCTCATCAAGGGCAGAGTTCAAACTGTCTCATATTGTCATCTGTAAAAATTTCAAAACCAAATCTAATACATTGCACCACTTTTTTTCATATAGTAATTGTTGAAAATAATGTGCAAATTATACCCTGCTAATTATGTCTGGTGTCAGGCACACACTAAGACCTCTAGAAAGAAAGGATCCAAAATAGGATAATATTATTATTATTATTTATCAACAAAAATAAACAACAAATAAAATAAAACTATTGTTATTTCTTATTTACTAATAAAAGTAAATTAAATAAGCCTTTATCATAAACATTTCCAACAACAAGATCGAAAAGCTTTCCCGGGGCATTTACGTCTTTTACCACATAAATTTTGATTTAAATTACCTTTAAGTGATCAAAACTTATTTCCAGTATATCTACCAAAGATGGAAAGTATGCTAGGAGTTATGGGACCATTGAAGGGGCATTAGAAATTGTGGCTTCCCACAACATGCATGGGTAATTAGTAATCAGTAATGTAATGTGTCAAAGCAGTTAACAAAATGATTATTTATAAAGTTATAATTTCATTAATATATATATATATATATATATATATATATATATATTTATATATATATATATATATATATATATATATATATATATATATATATATATATTACAATATTGTTACCTGCATGATGTCTTCAAGAAGTTCATCTGAGCTATTATATAGAAAGTTATAAGAAATCTTTACCTTGGAATCAAACTCCTAAACATTCGCAATCAATTTAAAGGACAATTTCCAACAAACTGGGAGGAGATCAGAAAATTCTTGCTATGAAAAGGCAACATCTTCAATATGGAAATATAATGAACAAGATGCTGCAAGCTGAAATATCAAGTAAAAGATTCAAGGATATAAAAAAAATGGAATCTTTTTATGATAAAAAAAGGCTGAACTATAATTTACACTTTATACATTACTAACTTTAGTAAATGTTTGAAATGAGTTACCTGTTCATAGAGCCCCTTTGGTAAAAAGGTGGCAACATTGTACTTTGCTACTGTTGAAAATGCAGGGGCATTTTCGGTACATGTGCACTTACAATATAAAGAATGATAAAACGTTAATAACAAGATTAACAAAGTGAAAAAAAGGAACATGAAATATGCACTTACAATGGGATTAGGGACATCATCTTGCTTACACATGACCAATGGGACCCAGTGTCAAGACCCACTGCCATTTGGGCTTGCCATTTTGAATAGAATGATAGAAAGACTACCCCCCAAATCATTCATTTCATGCTGCATGCAAACGAACATAAACAGCTCAATCATGAAATAAAATCTTCAGATCCATAAAACAACTTAGTGTGTAGAGAATGCATTGAGTAGAAGCACTAGACACTTACCTATTGCTTCTTCATGTTTGTCCAAAATGATCTTTTCCTGTTGGCATCTATTAAAAGTTACATAAGAAAAAGGATGATTTTGGAAAAACCAAAAAACAATATTGAAAATAACAAAGTTACCTGAATGCCCCTTTGCGAGAGTCATTGGCTTCACTGATTTAGATTATTACCATTGCCATTGGAATGAGAGCACCTTGGTGATTTTCCCTCTTCAATAACTTGTAAACAGGAAAAACAAAGATTGTAAGTAGAAGAGATCGAACAATTCCCTCTTCACTAATTCATTGGTGATTTTCCTATTGGCATCTATTAAAACTCAGGAAAGACTTTCAATCTCCAAATGATCTTACCAGGTGTATCTAGGGTTGAGTCGATGTTATGAGATCGAACAATTCTCTTCTCTAGTAGACAAAACGGACAATCACTCTTCTTGTCCTCCTGCACCAGAAACTCGCCTATCGAATTAGGGAAATTTATGTTAACAAAGTGGAACAAATTACCGAACGCAATGAAAAAATTAGGTTAAAATTCATGAAATTTTAGATGTGTGCGTGTGTGCGTATGTGAGTAAGTAGAAGAAGAACACATACATTTTTCGCAGTGTTGAAGTCGGAGACAGAAATTGGCGAGGGGAAGAGTATAGGTTAAGAACTGGAGAACGACGTTGAGGTAGCAGGTATTACTGAGATTCTTGAACCCTAATGGAGGACCGTTCTTTCGTTTATTCAACAACAAACTTGTTTGCCAAGTCATTTGCAATCGGAAACCAGCCATTAACAACGAGGACCTCTCACTCCCGATTCACTCGCCGCATTGAATGACAATCCCCACCGCCTGTACATCGTCGTCGTGCGAAGCCTGAAGATTCGTTGTGGGTTGGAGGTAGTGAAGGTGGGTATCAGGCAGGGTTTTAGGGTTTCGTTTGATAGAATAGGATTTTAAGAACTTCAAAATTATGTAAATATCGATCTTCTACACACCAATTAAATACCAATTCAGAAAAAATCGCATATCGAAGTCAAAAATATGATTTTAGGAACTTCACAACTAAAAATCGCATATTAAGAACCCACACAATTAATGCTTTTATGGTTTCTTTTGATCGAAGAGGATTTCACAACATACGAAGAAGAAGGAGGAGAGTATCAGGCAGGGTTTTCAATTTTTTGGTATTTCATTCCCCCCTTGGCAATTAAAAATTGAAGAACCCGCGTTGATGAAAATAAATATAAAGCGACAGTTCTACACGACACACTTTTTTGTAGTAGGTTCCCTTCGTGTTTTTAATTTTTTTTGTTGGACACTAATTTTAGGACACACAAAAATGCGTGTACTTTATGCTTCATATTTTAGAAAACCCACATGCGTGTCCTCTATCAGCGCGTGTCATTAATTGCACGTCGTAAAAGGCTGTTTTTCTAGTAGTGATGGGTTAGCATCAAATTCACAATTTTTTTTTTGTAACTAAGATTCGGAATTTATAAAGGTTTAGTTACTTTAGTGTTGGGTCTAAAATTATGGTTTATACTTTTCTTTTTTAGACAACTGTATTTTTTCTATAGTGTAATGGTATTTGTAGCTTGTTATGTGGCTGTGTACGACCGTAAACCCTGTGTATGGCCGTACATAGGTGTACAGTTGTACATGCGTGTATGGCCCTTGTTTCCTATAAATATAGGTGTAAGGGGTGAGGAGTGGTAGAGAGAGAAAGTGAATCTTGTGTAAGGAACTTCATTCATATCATCAATACATTCAAGATTCATATTATTCTTCTTCTCCTTCTCTTCTATTTTGATCTGGCATCATCCGTTTGATTGAGATTCCGCACCCTCAAACGGATCTGATTGATACACAAGAAAATTTGGGACTTACAAGTGGTATTACAGCTTGGATTGTATCAATCAATTTTGTCAGATATGGAGCGTATTTGATCTTATTTTTGAAGGATTTCTACGTTTTTGGATAGATCTTGGAAAAATAAGGGGGAGTTTTTTCTTCGCGTTTTTCATAAAAACAAGTTTTGGATCGAATTTTGGAGCAAAAAGTGTGAAAACGTTGTTTTTCTTCGCATTTGTTAAAGGTGTACGTACCAACAAGGGTGTACGGTCGTAGACCCGTGTACAGCCGTAGACCCGTGTGCGGCCTCGGAGTATACGGCCTCGGTGTACGGTCCTCGGTGTACGGCTCAGCAGCCTCGCACTTGTACAGTCAGGCGTGTTCGGTCATGTTTACGGCCCGTGGTTCACGACCAAACTCGTGTGTCCGACTTCAGATATCTTCGACTTCGGACACTCTTCACAAGCAGCCTCGTGTGCGCAGATTCCCTTAGCAACAATGTACATTAAAAAGGAATCGATTTTGGGGGTTGCCAGGGATCGAACCCGGGTCCCCTGATTCATAAACCCAACGCCTCTTACAAATCATCTAGCTTGCTAGATGTTTCTTTCGTTCCCTTTTTAATTCATAAAGCTTCACTGTTTCGCTTTTAATTTCGCAAATTTGTCACTTTTAACCCAAAAATTAATTTCTTTTATTTTTAAATTACATTCTCAACTATTTTTAATTTTTGACTTTTGACCTTAAATTTTGACTTTGACCTTCAAGCTTGACCTTTGACTTTAAACTTTAACTTTTTCGTTTAACTTTTAAATTTTCAAATTTAGCCTTTCGGTTTGACTTTAAAGTTTGACTTTTAAAATTTGACCTTTAAGGTTGACTTTTGAGGTTTCAAGTCAACGGGAATTTTTGATAACAATGAGTTCCTCAAACATTCCGGTCAATGAAGCTTGACCTTTGACTTTAAACTTTAACTTTTGCGTGACCAAATCGATTTGATTAAGAGAGAAAATGAGGATCTAAAATATGAAAGGTACACTATTAGGAAAGAACAAAAACCATTAAAAGAAAAATTAGAGTCCAAAATTAAAGATTTCAAGAAACTGCAAGAAGATGCAACTAGTGTGAGAGTTATGATCACATCAAAAATAAACTTGCAGCTATAACTGAAGACCTTGACACTTTAAAAATTAAGTGTGGAAAAACAGATGTTACTTGCGTCAAGTAAGACAGTCGAGTCCTTAGTTGAAAAACAATTGAGTTTTAAATATAATCAAACCAACGGTCTAGGATATCACAGTGTTCCTCCGCCTTTTAATGACAACTATAACCCACTCCTTGAGACCAATATGGAAGAAATTGAAAATGAAGCACACCTTCAGTATGGCCAACCCGCTTCAGCTTCAGTTAAGACTGAACAATCAGGGCCTACTGAGGTTATTAAGGTGAATGTTTCTGATGCTTCTACTTCATGTGCAGGCAAAGTAGTAGAGGATTAGAATAAGGAGAACTCTATTGAACAAACAAACGACCCATTGAACTCTGAATCTGGTGCTTCTAATCAACATTTTGTTGGTAAATACAGGCCTCCAAACCAAGCAAATCAGGGTGCCTGCTGCAACCGTGCTTATGGAAACAATAAGAGACAAGGCAAGGGCACGCCACCAGGCGCAGGAAGAAACAACTTCCCAGTAAAGAAAAAGACATGTTTTCACTGTGGAACACCTGGACACATTGCCCGAAACTGTCCAAATCGTGCATACGTTCCCTACTATACACAAGGGTGCCAGAACGCGCCAAGACGGAAATACCCCAAAAGAAGCCCTTCAAGGTCAAAATCGCGAAATGGTGACTGGAATGCCAACAAGGACAAGTGTTTAAATCCCAAGGCCAATAAATCAACTCCTAAGGGCAAGAAGGGAATGACGGCCCAGAAGTCAAGTTCAAGAGATGTTCCTGTGAAGCTAAGACCAGTTAGGTCAAAGTCATCTCGACAGCCGACTTCAATTTCAAAATCAAGTACCGAGGCACCCATCGGATTGAAAAAGAAATGGGTTAAACCCAAATACAGATGGGTACCAATGGTTCAATCTCCCAAATCACCCAATGACTCTAATATTTCTACATCTTCTGTTTGTGATAAACAGGATATGTCATGGGAGAAAGTACCGTGCAAGGATGAAAAAGGTCAACCCAGTTTCAAAATGGATTGGGTTCCATAGACCAACTGATCCCGCTCTGTGCTGGAGCAGCTATGGAGGCATATCATCAGACTTCGGTTTGCTGGTAGTGGCTGTTCCAGGCATATGATAGGAGGCATCTCTATAACATCCACGAATTCAAGTATATCTCTTTGGTCCTTTTCTTTCCTCAAGTTTTCAAAATTAGTCCTTGAAATAAATGTTTGGATTTTGAGTATGTTGGGCGTAAGGGAGAATACGTTGCGCGTACTCATGAGAATATTCTTGACGTAGAGTCTACCCAGTATGTTGGGCGTACCATAGTATATGTTGGGCGTACTAGGTTCAGACTGAAACCCTAATTGTGGGGGTGAGGCCTATATAAAGAAACTTATGGCCTCACTTTTAGCCACCATTTCCAAAGTACAAAACCCTAAGTGTGCCCTAACCCTCGTTCTAGAACTTATGTGAGTGTGGTTGAGCTTGAAAGTGTTCTTGTGTGCTTTTGAAGAGAAGGAGGTGCCATTGAAGGAGCTAGAGTTGGAGCTCAAGCTTTGGATCTGAACTTTCTAAGGTTGGAGCACCATTTGGAGGTAAATATCTTGGAGCTTTCTCAATCTTTTTGATTTGTGCATTATGGACCATTCCTAGGGTTTTTTTCCCAAAGGTGGAGACTTTATGAGTAAAGGAGCTCCATAGACCTTGATATGTCCATATTCACTGCATAAAGTGTTATAGATCCATAAAAATCCAATCTTGGACGTTAGGAGTGAGCCATGCATGAGGTATGTGCTCTTTAGTGAAGGAAGTGATGTATTTTGGGTGATGATGACCTTTACAGCCATGCAAAAGCGTAAAGTCTTCGACTTTATGGATTAGGAGGTTGTAGGGGGTCCAGATCTGTATTTTGAGCCAAGGTCTTAACTGGTTAAGACCACAAGTGAGATGATAGTGAAACTGGGACGTATGTTGAGCGTAAATCCCAATACGCGAGGCATAGGGTTCAAGTAGCCCGATACCAGCGTAGTGGTCGAGTACGTTCAACTTACGGATCTGGTAGGCGCCGCGTACTCCTAAGGCTTGAGTTTTGTTGACTTTTAGGGTTTAGCCAACAAATTGACTTTTGGACCATTGAAGGGGTAGAATGGTCTTTTACCCTTCTGAGAGAGCATAGGAAGGGATTAGTCTAGCTTTTGAGATCCTTTATTAAGTAGAGATATTTTATGTATGTGATTAGGCGAAGGCTAGATCAGTGTTTCGAGTTTGAGATCATTCGAGTTACCCGAGGTGAGTCTTCTCACTATACTTTACCTAGAGTGGTAGTTATGTGTGACCAAAGGGTCTTATGTGCTTGTTGAGTTATACATGATTGTGTGATATGTATTGTATGCTATATTGTTATTGCTAGACCGGACCGGTGGGTACAACGAACTATGAAGCCAGGGGGTTCTCAATCAGACCGGACTGGAGGGTCCAACGAGCTATATCAGACCAGAGGGTCCAACGAGCCACGGGACTGGAGGGTCCTGCTGAGACACATGGGCCGTAGGGTCCTACAGAGTATAGCCTCGAGTGGAAAATTTGTTGTATGTGGTATTTTAGGGAACTCACTAAGAATTTGTGCTTACCGTGTTATGTGTTATGTGTTTCAGGTACTTCCGAGGATCGCGGGAAGGCACCGGCATGACTATAGACACACTCTTGATATCAAGCTATGATTGTGGATCCCGGAATTGAATAATTGTGTTGAAAACTTGTTGGTTTCTTTGAGAATCAATGATGAGACATTTGTTTTATGAGTCTTAAAAATTGAAAATTTTGTTTGAAAAATCATATCTTTACAAGTTTGTATCAGAGCCTTGGTTTGATGGATTCAGATACACCTTCGGGCATATCTGAACTCAAACTGAGGATTTGAGAAAGGTTTTCAAAAAGAAACAATTTTTCTAAAAAGAGTAAAAGATTCCAAAAGAATAGAAAAGAGCAGTGTGTACAATCAGTCAGCGCCTGAACGGTGATTTCCCAAAATACCTTGACGATATGCTATGAGATATTATGAGATGTGTTATGCATGCTAGAGTAGGCTAGGTATTCATATTTAAGACTAGAGTGGCCTAATTTGTGATGCCTTAGCCCAAGAGTTACTGCTACTGTGAATTACTTCGAGTGTGAGTAGGTAGCAGAGAGTAGCTTATGAGAGGTCTACTGGGTGGTGGCCTGCGCTCAGTGAGATATAGAGTACTTGTGATCTAGAATCCTAGGAGGAGGACTTGGGGTGAATATTGATGTGGTGTGGAAGGCAGTATAGGGCTCGTACTACTGGAAACACCAAACCAGTGAGCAGTCCAAGTAAGAATCCTTAAGGTACTAAGGAACAAGTAGGGTTGAGTGATTGAGTGCGAGAATACTCGAGCAAGTATCTGATTTCTTTTCTGTTGTGTTTCAAAGACATCATGGTGGGTACGCACCACACTCCAGAGAGCAGCAGTGTTAGCGATGATGAGATTCGTAGGATGATTCATGATGAGGTGGTTGCAGCCATTCAAGCTGAGATACCTAAGATGTTTGGGTCTATAAAGAGCACGTTGATTGAGACATTTGATGAGCGGTACGCTGCTCTTACCGATGTTGTTGTTGCTGCGGCCACCGCAACCATTGTTGCTGCTAGGCCACAGGGAGGTGAGTCGTTGTTGTACCAGGAGTTCAGCAACACGAAGCCACCAGAGGTTGATGGGACTCAGGATCCGATAGCAGCGATGAGATGGATCTCTGACATTGAGGGATGCTTCTACACATGTTCTTGTCTAGAGCATCTGAGGGTACGGTTCGTGCTGAATCAGCTTCGCTTGGGAGTGAAGGACTGGTGGAAGTTTTTGACAACTGACTTTTGGTTCACCGCTATGTTTCGAGACGAGTACGTTCCCCCAGTGGAGAGGGAACGGTTGGCCCAGGAGTTCTTGTCCCTCAAGCAGGGGATTGAGTCTGTGACTGTGATCACACGGATGTTTCATGAGAGGGCGTTGTTTTGCCCTGAGCACGTGTCTACCGAGAAGGCACGTATGAGATGATATATAAGCATTCTGAGGAGAGACATTCGTGAGTTCGTGGTGAACTCGACATACCAAACATTTGCTGAGCTCCAGGAAAATGCTTGGAAGAGGGAGATTGAGCTAGAGACTCAGGACAGGGAGGAGACGGGGACTCAGAGGAGGGATAGGCGGCCGACACAGTCTCAGCCGGCGACCAAGCGGGCAAAGCCCGCTGATTCGAGATCGGGAGGTCAGAAGGGCCGCACTTGTAGGAAGTGCGGCAAGAGCCATGATGGGGTGTGAAGAGCGGGTGTATGTTACAATTGCGGAAAGGAGGGGCATATCACGAGGGATTGCCCCAAGGGATTTTCGGTTTGCTTCCATTGCAACCAGACTGGCCATAGGAAGGCCAAGTGCCCGCAGTGACTACAGGGATTAGCGCAGCGATCTGCGCCTCCTACTACTCGAGCTACCGAGAGTCGGCCCATGAAGGCTGAGCACCGAAGGCTCGCGGCTGAGCCTTGCAGTTGACAGCGGAGTAGGTCCGCACAGCACGCGATGTTGTGGTTGGTATGTGATTTCTTGCTTATTCTTTTGTTTATATACGGTGCTTATTTGTGATATGTTTAGGTACTTTTCTTATGAGTTTTGTACCTGCTTTGGTGTTGTTTGACTCGGGTGCGAGTCGATCCTTTGTATCTCTAGCATTTAGTCGTCATATTAGTAGCTGACGTGAGGCATTGAGTCGACCTTTGATAGTCTCCATAGCTGATGAGAACGCTGTTTTTGCGACTGATGTGATCCGGGGATGTGTGCTTGAGATTTTTTGAGTCGAGTTTCCGATAGATTTGGTATCTATCGTGATGGAAGATGTCTGTGTCAACGTAGGCATGGACTGGTTGAGCCGATTCGAAGCCATGATCGACTGTGAGCGGCAGCTGGTGACCATCCGAAACCCTAGTGGGGGAGTACTTACAATATTCGGTGAGGGTACCCTATCTGGGTCAGCATATTGTTTGGCTGCTCGACCGAGGCAGAGCTTGCAGCAGGGTTGCATGTGTTTTCTGGCGTATGTGTCAGATATGCGGGATGTTATGGAGAGACCAAGTACTGTCGCTGAGGTTCCGGTGGTTAGCGAGTTTCCGAACATTTTCCCCAAGGAGTTACCGGGTGTGCCTCCCGAGAGGCAGGTGGAGTTTCACATTGATTTGCTTCCAGGGGCAGCACCTATTGCCAAGGCACCCTATCGCATTGCGCCGCCCGAAATGTAAGAGTTATTGTCACAGCTTCAGGAGCTGTTGGGAAAGGGATTTATTTGGCCGAGTAACTCGCCTTGGGGAGCACCGATCCTTTTTGTAAAGAAAAAGGATGGTTCGCACCGGATGTGCGTTGATTACCGGGAGTTGAACAAGCTGACGGTCAAGAACCGTAGATAATCCCGAGGATCGACGATCTATTCGATCAGTTGCAGGGTGCATTTTGGTTTTTCAAGATTTATTTGAGGTCTGGTTATCAACAGATGAGGGTTCGTGAGGAGGATATTCAGAAGACAACATTTAGAACTCGTTATGGGCATTACGAGTTCGTAGTGATGCTTTTCGGGCTCACCAATGCACCAGCAGCGTTAATGGATCTCATGAACCAGGTATGCAGGCCTATGTTGGATCGTTCGATGATCGTGTTCATCGACGATATTTTGGTGTATTCGAGGTCTAGAGAGCAGCATGAGGAGCATCTGAGAGAGTTCTCGAAGTATTGACACCGAAGAGGCTTTATTCCAAATTCTCCAAGTGTGATTTCTGGTTATGAGAGGTCTAATTCTTGGGACACGTCATTAACCATAATGAGATTTTGGTCGACCCAGCCAAGATTGAGGCGATTATGATTTGGGAGGTGCCGAGATCCCCCACCGAAATCAGGAGTTTTCTGGGGTTGGCCGGCTACTACTGAAGGTTTATCAGAGATTTCTCCAAGATTGTTGTTCTTCTCACCAAGTTGACCCGGAAGGGTGTTGCTTTTGTTTGGGGTCCCGATCAACAGACCTTGTTTGAGACTCTTTGCCAGAGATCGTGCAAAGCTCCATTGTTAGCTCTTCCTGAGGAAATGGAGGACTTCGTGGTTTACTATGATGCATATATATCAGGTGTAAGGTCCTAAAAGGGATCTTTACCAATGATCAAGCAATCAAACAATCAAAAGAAACTAGAATATGAGTAGAAAAAGAAGAGAAATCAAGCTTGCACACGTTTATTACTGAAAAAAATGTCTGGTACAACTCGATATACTTGGCCGTGAACTCTCTGCCATCAACAACCAATAATGACCTACACATCCTCTATTTGTAGTGGACTTGGGCCAGCAACTGGGTTTACGGCCGTAAACTCACTACAAGGCCGTAAACTCACTAACAACCTACTAAACCACTATAAAGACTCAAACGAACTATTACAATTGAAAGCCTAGACCAAACCACTAACTGGACTCTTCAATCTCCCCCTTGGTTTGGTCCTAGCTTGAACTCAGTCTTTGTCGACCACCATCACATTTGACTTCCCCTTTGCCCCGTTCCACATCCGTTTGCTAATGATATCAGCAACCATAGACGTATATTCTTTGGCAGCTGCCTCAAATATGTCTTCTGCAACTTTGATCTGATGAAGGTTCAACTGATGTATATCCCATTTCCCAAACTGAAGCAAATCTCTTTTGTCATATAAACGAATACATCCATTTTCAAGCTTTATGACAGCAGAGGCTGTAGTTTCATCAAACACCCAGTACAACATGGATCGTAGAGAGGCCATCTGGATGATTCTGAAGAATAGGAATCTGCTTTACTTGATCAGTAGCAGGCCACATCACAGATCAAAGAGGTTGATTGGTTTTGGGATCAATTACACTTGGGTATACTTTAATAATCGACTCTGTAGTCTTCATTGAAGGAAAACCCTTAAGCACTTGATCCTCCGAGAAATGTTTGAAATGTGTAGCCTTGGGATTTTGAGAGGGATTTGCAAAAGGAGCCTTTGTTAACTCTGAAAGATCAACCCTGGCCCAGGAGTGGAAGTCATAAGAATCTTTATACAATTCAGTGTTGCCACTCTTCCGTCTCACGATCCACATATTTAAAGTCTCGTGAAAGCCCCATGAGATAATCCTTGACCTATCACCATATACATCTCTAAAGCGATTCTCTCTAAGATCTGTAAAAGTGATGTTAGGATGATCCCTAGGAGCATTTTGATCCGAGCTCCTTTTAAACAAAAATTGACCTTTCTCAGTAGATTTGGCCAATCTAGCATGTTTTAAAGCCACAACATTCGAAGCTTGAACTGGCTCCTCCTCAAATTGATCTACAATACGAGATGATTGAGCAGATGACACAATGGGGTGAGCTTGAATATGCAGATTGATCCTTGACTCATCATCAGATGTCTTGAACTTATCACCAAGTTCCTCTTATAGCTTTTTCTTCAAATTAAAGTAGCTTGAAGTGAGGAGATTCAAATGATCTTGGAGGCCAGAAATCTACTAAGTCTTCAAAGTCTTGTCCTTTTGAAGATCAGAAATTTGAATCTTCAGCTTGGCATTTTCACTCAAAAGATCAGTTACTTGAATATTGAGCTCAATGTTCTTTTGATCAAGCACATTCATTTTCTTCTGAAGCTCATCAATGGTTGGATTATCTTCTCCTAAATGACCTTCTCTAAAAGAAATTCCTTTAGCTCTGGGAGAAGGCACTGAGCTTTGTTCCTAAGCCAAATTCATGGCGAGCCTTACTGAGAAAACATCATGATCTGGCCTGGGAGGAGAAAATCCTGCTTGAGCAGAAGAGCCACCAGCTTCATAGTTGGTGCTACGACCTTCACTGAATGGTTTTGATGAGACAATGGCAGGAGTGGTTATTGGTGGAATTGGGAGGCCTTGAAATATATCAGAATCAAGAAATCCCTATCTAGGATCATGTCTTCTTCTTTTGGGAGGAGGTTGAGAGGTCTGGGTTGTTGTACAATCACTCTGAAGTGGTTATGTGGTAGGTGAAACAATATCAAGGGGAGGAATCCATGACAATGTCACCATAGGAGTTTTCGTTTCAACTACTTGTTTGGTAGTAAGAGGTGTTGATTCTAGAATATCATCGGAGTCTCGTATCTCCGTTGCTGGATGAGCAACATCATTGATATTGTCAAGTAGCGAGTTGAGATTTTCGTTCGACGGGAAATCTTCATTAATTCCAAAATTCAATGGAATTTCATCCTTATGAAAGCCAAAAAGATCAAGATCTTCATATAAATCAGTCTCAGTCCCACTCTTTGAAGACCCTTCATTGTAATCACTTTGAACTGGAACTGATGTCAAATCATGTTCCTCTGCCACACGAGCATTTATAACTACTGTCTCTTCTCTTTCTTCTGGATCTGACATGGTGATAACATCCTCTTCTGAAATCATCCTTTCTGAAGAAGTAGGCTCAGAGGATACTTTATTAGAAGATCCATGAGACTCGGATGCTTCATTTAGCTCAACAAATCTTCCAAAATTCACAAGAGGATACAATCCTTGGAAAATGACCTTTCCCTTGCGATTCTGCTTGATAAGCCCAACAGTGTGAGAACCTAGAGACTTCATGTCTAGGGTTTCTCCCTCCTTGACCATCTCTGGAAATTGAATGTCAATGAACAATTGGATGAACCTAGGATACATCAAGAAAGTATCCCGAGTTATTGCGTTGATGTTCACCACGAACTCGTCCAAGATAGACTTCGAGAAGTTGAAGGCTATCCCAGCAGCAAGTGAAGCAATGGCTACAGTGTTCCTTAGTGAGATCTCATCAGCTCCACACCTTCTACCAGAAATGCAACTCACAAATACATGAGCCAAGAATCTCCAGTACGGTGGCAGAATTTTCTTCACAGTGGGAGGAAAGTTTCCTTCGTAACCCATCTTCTTAAGAACCTTCTGAGCATCTTTAATCCCAATCTCAGTAGGAAAACCAGGTTGATCATCAATCAACAATGCTTCTCTGATGAATTGTTCAGTAATTTTAATCTTGCATCCTTTCACAACTGCATCAACAATAACTGCTCCTTCATTATCTCTTTTCATCATGGCGGTCTGCCAGAATTCCCTGATAATGTTCTGATAAACCACGGGATTCATAGTGATAGCAGAAGCCAAGCAACATTCTCTCAGCCTATGGATCATTGATTTGAGCTCTCCATGTGCAACAGGAGGATCTGCTAGTACGATAGCCAAATTATGCATCTCCGTGAATTTCAAGTTAGCCATTTGATCTGCACTAAAACGAGCCAAGTAAGAAAACAAAGATATTATAGCAATTAATGTTTTATGGTTTTCTTATTTAATCAACTTAGTTTTTGGCCCCAAAAATAATTCTAACCAAAATGGAGTTTACGGTCAAGTTTGGGTTTACGGCCGTAAACTCATGGCCGCAAACAGAGTTTACGACCGTAAACTCCTTGGCCGTAAGATCCAGCCGTAAACGCCGACAATCCATTTTTCTTCGATTTATGCCCTGAAAACTGTCGATTTGATGAACAAAATACATATTCATGGTCGGTTTTCACATACCTTTGAGATTAACCGAACGATTTCACAAAAATAAACAATTTTTTTTTTCGAGATGAGAGAGAGTGGGAGAGAGTTTGCGGCCGGAAAAAAGAAAATGAGGAGTGGAAGGGTTTCCGGCTGTAAACCCACCTTTTATACCCTGTGCGATTTTACCTGTCTTCCACATAGTATAATGCATAGTCCAAATCCCAAGTATTTTTTTAAAAATAAAACTATTTGAGGATTTAAAAATTAAAATTAAAAATAACATAAACCACAAATAAAATAAAAATAATTTCTAAAATTTAAAAAAAATAAAAATATAAATTTTGACAATTATAAAAATAAAATTAAAATTAAAATAAAATAAAATTAAATAAAATTAAAAAAATAAAATAAAGATAAAATAAAAAACAAGAAGACTAAACTTATCTCAATAAACATTGAATATAATTTTGTGACATAGGGATCAAAGTTGTTAGACAGCCTTAGTCCACTTGTTGGTACCTTTTACCTTCATGTCTATGTATGGTCGATCGCTGGTATTGTGATCCACTTAATCACGAAAAATTATGATAAATTTGGACAAGCTGAGAATGACAAGATATTTTGTTTCTATATTCTTAGATAAATTTCCTAGGGACCATTTAGCAGACGACGACCAGGGATATTGTTGTCCACCTAAATTGAGCAACGAGTTCTACAGACAATCTGTAAGTGTTCAATTCTAATTGTACTAGAACATGTTTCCCGCTTCCTGATATGCTCCAGTAATCAAGGACTTCCAGAATACTTCTTACATCGGGTGAGCAGACAATTATTAAGAGAGAATATAGATTTAGAATGCATATGCTATACATCCAGGTCGGATCTCTTCCAATCACGCAGAGGGTGAAACATATGACCAACTGAAGTTTTAGAGGGATTGAGAAAAAGAATGATGCATATACTGTGTACCAGATCGGATTGTAAGTCACGCAAAGGAGACAGTATATGGCTAACAGATAGAAAGAATTGCATAAAAAGAGGACGCACAGAGATAGAGTTGCATATGTTACAATCCAGGTCAGATCTCTCGATCACGCAGAGGAGGCAATATATGACTAATAGATAGAAAGAAAGAAAATAATCTTCTACAGACCTAATTTATTGGAATTCCCCAGTCACCATATCAATACCGAAATTAAGGACAAAATCCTCACATCGAGGAAAAGTTAATCCACAGTTCTAGATATGGGTTCTTTTAATGTGACCAGAAGATTCTCTTGTATATCTCCCTGCTCAACCTATCCGAGGGTCGTATTGTCATGCTAAACGTATCTAACTAGTTCAAGATTTGTCAAGTCCTTGAATTCCTTAAGTTCAAATCTTCCTAGTCAAGTCCATTTAGAATCTTCGAACACAGAGCGTAGACAATTTAATTTTGGTACGTTACGCAGATTCAGATTGCCTGTTATCACTTGATAATATCACTTCCCAACACATCACCTACAATCAAAGCTATTAGCAAAATATTTTTGATTTTCTGATTTTTTTAATGTTTTTTTTTTGAAAATTTTCAATTTTTGTTTGGTTTTCGTTTATTTCTCCCCATAAATTTGTGCATGGGTGAGAATGAAATCACTAAAATGCGCAAATTTAAACTAACCTAACCTAATATAAAAAATAAAAAATTAATCCTCAAAATGAATCATTTTCAAAAATCCCACAAGCACATCGAATCGAGCTTTGTTAAAAGGCTTGGTGAACAGATCCGCCACATTATTAGTAGTGGGAACCTGTTCCATTCGGATGAGAGAATGTTCATAACAATCTCTGATAAAATGAATTTTGATATCAATGTGCTTGGTTTGGAATGTTGGACAGGAGTTTTAGCAATTTGAATCGCAGCCTTATTATCACAGTAGATGGGGGTTTCTAGATAATTCAAACCATAATCGAACAGCTGATGTTGGATCCAGATAATTTGAGAGCAGCAAGCATATGCAGCAACATATTCCGCTTCTGCTATTGAGGTTGAGACGACATGTTGTTTCTTACACTGCCATGACACAAGCCTATCTCCAAGGAATTGACACCCCCATAATGAAGATTTCCTGTCAAGCGAACAGCCTCCATAATTACTGTCAGCAAAAGCATATAAATCAAATTCAGAATTTTTTGGATACCAAAGACTCAATTTTGGGTTGCCTTTGATATACCGAAAAATTCTTTTGACAACAATAAGATGTGAAAATTTAGGATTAGCCTAATAATGTGCGCATTGACAAACTGCAAACATGATGTCTGGACGGCTTGCAGTAAGATACATCAACGATCTGATCATCGATCTATAGTGTGTCTGATCTACGGATTCGCCATCAATATCTGGAGTTAGCAGGGGTCTTTCGGCCATCGGCGTCGATGTAGGTTTTGCGTCTTGAAACCCGAACTTCTCAAGAATATCCTCCACATACTTAGCTTGATGGAGCAAGATTCTGGTTGAATTTTGTTTGACCTGAAGCCCCAGAAACATGGTCATCTCACCCAATGAACTCATCTCAAACCTCTTTTTTCATAACGCCTTCAAAATCTTTGCATAGCTGTGGACTAGTAGACTCGAAGATAATGTCGTCAATGTATATCTGGACTAGAATATGATCATTACCAACATACTTAATGAATATAGTTCGATCGATAGTGCCACGAGAGTATCCATGCTCGATCAAGTGCTTTGTAAGAGTCACACACCACGCTCGAGGAGCTTGATGTAACCCATACAACGCCTTGTCCAACTTGTAGACATGATTAGGAAACATCAAGTTAACGAACCTAGGGGGCTGATCAACGTAGATTTCTTCCTTCACCTTACCATACAAGAAGGATGTCTTGACATCCCTTTGGTAAACTGTGAAGTTCATGTAGGAAGCATATGCATGGAAGATATGAATAGCCTCTAAGCAAGCCACTGGAGCATAAACCTCAATATAATCAAGACCCTCGACTTGTCGAAATCCGCGAACCACCAATCTTGCTTTATTGCGCACTATGACGCTAGAATCATCCCGCTTGTTTCGATAGACCCAGTGTCTGTCAAGATACTTTTTACCCTTTGGTAACTCAACCGATTTCCAAACCCCGAGCTTTTCAAATTGATTTAGCTCTTCATGCATAGCATCTACCCAACTGGTCTCGTTTAAAGCCATTTCAACATTCTTGGGCTCTATTTGAGAGATAAAGCAAGAATAAAGACATGTATTGACATCCCAACTCTGACTTCGGGTTCTAACTCCATCACCCAACTGACCAATGATGTTTTCTTTCGGATGATCGCATTGAATTCTTGAAGGTATCTCTTGGCTGATATCATTGAGTGAAACGGGAAGATTTTGAATGTTGAAACCTCCATCATTTGCTGAAAGTTCCACATTGGACGAATCTGCTACAAACTCATTAGCAATGTCTTTAGGAAAAAGTAGTTCCATAAAAGTTGGAGTGACAGCGGAAGCATCTCTAGACATGAACTCTCTTTCAACAGGGGTAAGAGGTGTAACATCAGCATTTGGAGTATCATTTTGAGCTGGAGACTCTGGACTACCAAGTGAAAAAGATGACTCCCCATCAGGTGAAGCAGATGACTCCCCCTCAGGTGGAGCAGATGACTCCCCCTCAGATGGTGATGAGGATATCATTGGAGGTCTGTAAACAACTTCTTTGTCTTCGTCTTCAAAAACAACCTTCGAACCATAGGAAGACCCAGATGAACCATTTGAAGACACATTAATGGACTTGAAGAGCGATGTGTAATCAAGTAACAAATCAGGGCCCACTCGAGCATCCATTTCATTCTCCTCCAACCAGCGCACGTCGAAGGATTCTACAATCTGCTTCATCTTCTTATTGTAAACCCTATACGTAGTGCGTGCAACATATCCTACAAAATAACAATCATCAGCTTTGGCATTTAACTTCGGTTTGGACTCCAGGTGAAGAAGGGTGCAAGGGAAACCAAATACACAGAAATGACTGACTGAAGGCTTATGACTATATAGAATCTTGTACGGTGTCTTCATATGAGCTCTGTTGATTAAGATGCAATTATGAACGTAGCAAGCAGTATTAATCGTTGCTGACAGGTAAACCTCGGATCATCTCATTCTTTGCAAGACGATTTAGGTTGTTAGCGTTCGCATGACCGAGTCTTCGGTGCCACAACATTGTGTTCTGTTCTGAAACCTTCGTAAAGAGGCAAGTGACTTGTTCAGGAATGTTGTTGTTCTTATCAATAATATACGCATTTCCATCCTGCTTTGATTTGACCATAATCCATTCTTCTGGGATGAAAATGCCTGGTTTGAGAATCATGCACTTTTTTTTGGTGAAATGTGCAGAATATCCTTTGTCGCAAATTTGGGAAACACTCAACAAGTTGTGTTTTAACTCGGGAGCAAAGTTGACCTTCTCAAAGCTTAGCACTCCATTTGTAATGGTTCCTCTCTGAGTGATCTTGCAACCTTCTCCGCCCGCAAAGGAAACATATCCCCCATTAAAGGATTGAATGTAGCTCAATTGGGAGATGTCACCTGTCATATGCCGGGAGCAGCCGCTGTCGACGTACCAAGGTCTGACGATATTCCTCCGCAACTATCCCTGCAAAACGAGCGGGATCATTTAGATTTGGGAACCTAGGTCATCATTGTCCTAGGTTGGCCCTACTCTTTCTCTGATTTATGTTTCAAGATTTTCAAGTTTGAGTCATCATTTTTGACCTTTTCAGAGGATGATGATGATTGATTGGAGGTTAATTTGGGCATCCAATGATATTTAGGTTTCCTAACAGTCACAAGTGGTTTTGAAATACGTTTCTTATCAGTTTGCATTGAGCATCTGGATTTTCTACCAGAATTGGTTGAAGATCCAGAACTGCTCTTTGACAAAACTGATCTTGGGGAGAACTTGTTCGGTTTTGGCAAATTGTTTGGGACTTTATTATGAAAAACCCTTTTATTCTTTTGAAAAACTGCCCTTTTCTACTTCGATCATCCTTCCAATCATCATCCCGAGAACGAGTTCTTGAGGACTTTCTAGTTAATGACATTCCTCTAGATTCGTTCTCTCCTCTTGGTGACATGTAACGTACAAAAATTCTATTTTGACAATTCCTAGCTATATGACCACCAATATCACAATTAAAACAAATCTGTTTGTTATTATAAAAACTTGTACTGCCTTTTCTTTACTGACACACTTACTTTTCCCATAAGAACATGAACATGAAGCAGGTTGTGAGATAAGCGAGGGTGTATCAGATGGTGTGACTTGTGGAAGTGGTATGTTTTCATTAGGTTCATCACAAACATCAGGATTATCAAATAACTCATCAAACACTTCAAAAAAACTTAATTCAGTATCAGCAGGTGCAGAAGTATCATAAAAAACATTGTCATTTTTAATATCAGAAACGATAAACTCTTTATTCGGAACAAAAAAATCAGGTTCAGACTCAGTTTTGTTATCAAAAACATATCCTTCAACTCCGTGCTTTGATTGATCTAAGGATTGATCTGCATGGGAAGTAGAAACGTTAGAACTTTCAACATTAATAACTCCTCCTAAAACAAAACCAGTTGGCTTGCCATAAACCATGAAAGATTCGTTGGCAATCTCCTTATCAGTCACAGGGTGATACTGATAATTATGATTGAAAGGAGGAGGCACTTTATGATATCCTAAACCCTTTTTCTGGTTTTGTTTAGACTGCAGGCAAAGGTCAATCATGTTGGCAACTACCTAGCTTGATACATCATATTTTTTAAAATCAAAATTTGTAGTGTCAAATTTGCTTTTTAATGTATCAAGCTCAGTAATTAACTCATCATTCTGTCTCTTGATATAATTATACTTTTTCACATTTGTTATTGTAGTCTTCCTGAAGTCTCCTAAAGTCCTTTATCTTTGTCTCTAAATTGGGCCTTTAGGGGTTTTTGTCCTTTTCTAAGTTGGTAGCCCTCATATCTAAGGTCCTCTATTTCTTTACATAAAGAGTCTATTTCGTCACGAAGAATTTTAACATATTCAATACATGCTTGAGAACAGGAAGGTAAACTTACCTCATTTTTCCTTGGTTCAGAAGTTGAAGATACCATCAGCGCAAACTACAGCTCCATCATCTTTTCTTCTGGATCAGCTGCAACATTCTTCATGGGAGCTTCATCATTGACTTGGGCCAGGTGAGCATTCACAGGTCTTGAAATGTTCAATGCCTGAATCTGGTCCTCCCAGTCAAATGACTGAGCAACCATAGCCATCTCACTGTTGACCTGAGCACCTCCCCGATTGTTTCCCACTGCAACCATTGTCCTGTCATTGTTAAATCTTCTATCCAGCTTCAGGCACTCACGAGCAAAATGACTCGGCTCGTGATAGCTGAAACAACACATCTTCCCCTTGTTGAACCCCACCTTTTTATCAGCATTCATACCCCAGTTGTTCTTTCTAGTCTTCTTGGCAAACTGATTAGCCCTGAATACTGTCATAGCTATTTGCCATGTGATGTCCATCTCTTCCACATCTTCTAGATGAATCTGATCCAGATCAACAAATGAAAACTGAGGTGGAAGCTCTCCAACTACAAGAGCATTATAGCAGTTCACAAGTCCTATGGCAAAAGCAAGATTGTCATCACATTCCTTTGTGTTTGAGGAACAACTGGTACATTGGAGGAGGGAGCAGCTTGAGGAGTGACATACAGTTGGCTTTGCGAGTGAGGCATGGATGACGCAACAGTAATGGTTTGGATCTGAGGTTGTTGAACAGCAAATGCTTGACCTGAGGAAGGAATGATTGATGAAAGAGCATTGTTAGAGGAAATCCCGAGGTTTGCATTCGAATATGAATTCACATGATTAATCTCTCGTTGTTTATCATCAATATCATAGGCTTTGATGATTGCCATTGTTTCAGCAAGAGTGAGACGATTCAAATCCTTGGTTTTCTTAATAACAGCTACATTCATATCCCATGACTTTGGAAGAGCATTCAGTAGCTTTTTGTTTATCTCTGACTTGGTCAAGAAGATCCCAGAAATGTTCATCTCAGTAGTGAGAGTGGTGAATCGTTGCAGTTGTGCCTCCCGGATTTCTCCAGGAATGCAGTTGAACATGTTAAACTTTTGACACAGCATATCCTGGCGGCTTTCCTTCATGTCTTCATTGCCTTCATATACCTCAATCAAGGCTTCCCACATAGCTTTAGCTGAAGTACATTCTCTGAAACCTTGAGCTATATCAAGAGATAAAGCTATGGTCAGAGTGGCCAATGCCCTTTCCTGTTCCTCAACTTTCTCAAAGTCTTCATCTATATAGTTCTCAACTGCTTTGTCAGTTAGTTCTCCTGCAACAGTGGTGGTAATTCGGACAGGACCCTTGATGATGCTTCTCCAAACCTTGAAGTCTTTCATTTTAATGTACTTCTCAATTCGGTATTTCCATTCAGGAAAACCATCTGCAGACAACAGTCTCGGAATGCGTGTAGTTGTGCCCATGACAGAATCCAATTCATCATGAGGTGTTTGACTTTGAGAATCCATTTATTATAATTTTAAAGATTAAAGTTAAAATCAGAAAAATGTCAAAATTGAGTTTCCGGTCAGGTAGTTTACGGTCGTAAACTGAGTTTACGGTTGTGTGTTTATGGTCGGGTGTTTACGGTTAATCAAGAGCCACTATGATCTGTTTACGGTCCGAGAACAGAGTTTACGGTCGTTGAATGTTCTAGAGTTTACGGCCGTAATCTCTTGGCAGTAAACTCCCATAAATTTCAGTAAACGCAAATTTAGAGCAGATTTGATCCCTTTAGCAACGAAAACACGAAGCCCAATCTCGAACAGTGAAGAATATGAGTTTAAATAGCCGAAAACTCGACTGAATGATGCTTTGACACCGGTTTTGCTCTGATACCAAATGTAAGGTCCTAAAACGGATCTTTACCAATGATCAAGCAATCAAACAATCAAAAGAAACTAGAATATGAGTAGAAAAAGAAGTCAAATCAAGCTTGTACACGTTTATTACTGAAAAAAATGTTTGGTACCACTCGATATACTTGGTCGTGAACTCTCTGGCATCAACATCCAATAATGACCTACACATCCTCTATTTATAGTGGACTTGGGCTGGAAACTGGGTTTACAGCCGTAAACAGGTTTACGACCATAAACTCACTACAAGGCCGTAAACTCACTAACAACCTACTAAACCGCAATAAATACTCAAAAGAACTATTACAATTGAAAGCCTAGACCAAACCACTAACTGGACCCTTCATCAGGGTTAGGTGTTGTGCTTATGCAGAGGGGGCACGTGATAGCATATGCATCGAGGCAACTGAAGCCTCACGAGACGAGGTATCCCACCCATGATTTAGAGTTGGGGGAAGTGGTATTCGCCCTCAAGATCTGACGCCACTTCTTGAACGAGGTTCGGTGTACCATCTACACGGACCACAAGAGTTTGAAGTATCTGATGGATCAACCTAACCTGAAACCCTAATTGTGGGGGTGAGCCCTAATTGTGGGGGTGAGCCCTATATAAGGAACATTGTGGCCTCACTTTTAGCCACCATTTCCAGAGATCAAAGTCGTAAAGTCTTCGACTTTATGGATTAGGAGGTTGTAGGGGGTCCAGATTTGTATTTTGAGCCAAGGTCTTAACTGGTTAAGACCACAAGTGAGATGATAGTGAAACTGGGACTTATGTTGAGCGTAAATCCCAATACGCGAGGCATAGGGTTCAAGTAGCCCGATACCAGCATAGTGGTCGAGTACGTTCAACGTACGGATCTGGTAGGCGCCGCGTTCTCCTAAGGCTTGAGTTTTGTTGACTTTTAGGGTTTAGCCAACAAATTGACTTTTGGACCATTGAAGGGGTAGAATGGTCTTTTACCCTTCTGAGAGAGCATAGGAAGGGATTAGTCTAGCTTTTGAGAGCCTTTATTAAGTAGAGATATTTTCTGTATGTGATTAGGCGGAGGCTAGATCAGTGTTTCGAGTTTGAGATCATTCGAGTTACCCGAGGTGAGTCTTCTCACTATACTTTACCTAGAGTGGTAGTATGTGTGACCAGAGGGTCTTATGTGCTTGTTGAGTTATACATGATTGTGTGATATTTATTGTATGTTATATTGTTGTTTCTTAGACCGGACCGGAGGGTCCAGTGAACTATGAGGCCAGAGGGTTCTCAATCAGACCGGACCAGAGGGTCCAACGAGCTAGACAGGACCATAGGGTCCCACTGAGACACATGGGCCGGAGTGTCCTACAGAGTATAGCCTAGAGTTGTGAATTTGTTGTATGTGGTATTTTGGGGAACTCAGTAAGCATTCGTGCTTACCGTGTTATGTGTTATGTGTTTTAGGTATTTCCGAGGATCGCGGGAAGGCATCAGCGTGATTGTACATACACTCTTGATATCGAGCTATGATTGTGGATCCTGGATTTGAATAATTGTGTTGAAAACATGTTGGTTGTTTTTGAGAATCAATGATGAGACATTTGTTTTATGAGCCTTAAAAATTGAAAATTTTATTTGAAAAATCATGTCGTTATAATCTCTCAACAGTGCAACATTCTGAACTTTGTTTGAGAGTATGTGTCCTTTGCAGTGAAGGAAGGAAGGAGAGGATCACACATGGGTTTGTGCTTAACGATGTGAAGAATTTTCGGATCTGTTATGAGATTATGCATGTTGTTCTCAGACCTTGTGAATGCAAATTCAGTTGGTGACTTACGGTTTGAGTTTTCTTCTCTATGCTCCTGAGTTTATCTTACATTGATTCGTTTTGAAGACAAACTTTTATTTTCTTATAGTCTTTTGTTAGTAGGTATTGTTTGGGAAGTGATATCAAGAAAGTGATAATGGGCAGTCTAAAACATGTGTAAGGGGTTGAATCTGAATTGTCTAGACTCTGTGTTCAATGTGCTGGTAGGCACGAAGGATTTGACAGCAAGGATTTAGATAGGATTGTTTGGACTGACCATATGAAGCTCTGGTAGATTGAGCAGTGAGATATATACGGGAACCCACGGGATACACTAAATTAATACGTATCTAGAACAGTGGTTCAACTTTTCCTTGATGTACGGACTTATGTCCTTAATTCTGGTTCTAATAGGGCAACTGGGGGGTTCTGATAAAGTAGGTTTGTAGGAAATTATTTCCTTGCTTTCTATCTATCAGTTATATGTTGCTTCCTCTGCGTGATTGGAAGAGATCCGACCTGGAATGCAACATATGCAACTCTATTTATATGCACCTCTTTAACTATGAAATTCTTTCTAACCATTAGCCATATGATGTCCCCTCTGCGTGATCGGAAGATCCGACCTGGGACACAACATATGCAACCTACTTATTCAATCCCTCTATCTATGTTAGTCATATGTTATCCTCTGTGTGTGATTGAAAGAGATCCTACCTCGGACACAACATATGCACCTATCTCTAAATCTATTTTCCTCCTTAATAATTGTTTACTCACCTAAAGTAAGGAGTTCTTTGGAATTTCTTGATAACCAGGGTATATCGGGAAGTGGGGATTAGAGAACACATTCTAGTGCAACTAAAATTGAACCATTTAGAGGTTGTCTGTAGATCTCATTGCTTAATTTAAGTGGACAACAATACCCATGGTCATCGTCAGCTAAATGGTTTATTTAAAAAAAATTGTCAATATTCTTCGTTTTTATGTGGACCACAACACCGACAATTGAGCAGATCTATTCATGAAGGTGAAGGTACTGATAAACAAAGTTAAGACTGTCTCACAACTTTTATCCCAAATTTTTGTTTTTGTTAAATTTATTCATAGTTTTCCTCTATGCACAAATTTAGAGGGAGAATTAAAAAGAAATTTAAAAAAATTAAACAAAAAACAAAAAAATCAAAAATCCAAAAATATTGTTATTTCTATTTTATTTCTTATTCAGAAAAATCAAAAATCCAAAAATATTTTTGTTTCTGTTTTTCCAAAAAATATGAAAAAAATCAAAAATATTGTGTGCTAAGTTTTCTATTAGTTTTGTTTTGTTTTGAAAAGTGAATTTAGATGTAGACGAAACTCATGCAGTCTATGTCGAATATTTTTAAGCTAAGTTTTTGTCTATGATCATCGAAGAACTCTCATTCGAAGGAGCAAGAAATTAAGATTATTCTTTCGACATTCAAACCTTCAACACTAGAAGCAAGGTGAAGCTGATTTGAAGATTATGTGACAAGTTACATTGAAGCCTCCTCAATCAATTTACTGCTATCATGTACCTGCTGAAGTGATCCAGAAGGTTTGATTTCTCTATTCTCTCTGAAGATTCTCAAGCTAAAAGCGCTATCTTTCAAGAATTTTTTCAAGAAGCCTCCTCACCCAACGTGCGTTCAATGCCAAATTCTGAAGAAATAGCCCAAGTTCTCAAGATGATGTCATTTACTGTAGATTCATCATGTTCATCTTGAAGCTGTGAAGAAATCGAAGATAAACGCTGAAGCCAAGCTCCAAATGAAGATTGACAAGAAAAGCCAACTACATTTTAGGGGGAGTTTGTTGGGTTAGTTAGAAAAGAAAGCTATAAACCAAGGGGGAGATTGTTGGGTCTAAAATTATGGTTTATACTTTGCTTTTCTAGACAACTGTATTATTCTATAGTGTAATGGTATTTGTAGCTTGTTGTGTGGCTGTGTATGGCCGTACACCCTGTGTACGGCCATATATGGGTGTACGGCTGTACACGCGTGTACGGACTATGTTTCCTATAAATACAGGTGTAAGGGATGAGGAATGGTAGAGGAGTGTATAACTGTGAGAGAAGAGAGGAGCTTAAGTGTGTGTTTTAGAGGAGAAAGTGAATCTTGTGTAAGGAACTTCATTCATATCATCAATACATTCCAGATTCGTATTATTCTTCTTCTCCTTCTCTTCTATTTTGATCTGGCATCATCCGTTTGACTGGGATTCCGCACCATGAAACGAATCTGATTGATACACAAGCAGATTTTGGACTTACATTTATAATTCATTATACTTTTCATGAGGGTTTAGTGTCCTATCCTACCCATTCGGCTAACGACCCTCCACTAGTCAAGAGTACGGTGGGTAAGAGTGGATACCGATTCAATCTCCACTTTATAGGCAATTTCCTTAAATACCCCTTATAGAATTGCTTCATGAATAAGGCCTACTAATGGTATGTAACATCCTGAGATTTGTTATTTATAGTCCATGGGGATGGAAAAGTGTAGCCATGAAAAGCCTAAGGGCTAAGTTCCAATTTTGGGATCAGGAGGAGTACGTTGCGCATATATAAGGGTACGCTGAGCGTACTAGGCGCGCCCTAGTACGTTGGGTGTACACTTGTGTACGTTGGGCGTACTCATGATAGAAGGAAACCCTAATATTTAGGGTTTGAATACTATATAAACAACATTACAAACTCATAACCCTCCCTTACCTCAGCCTCCACTGTTTAGAGCCGTTTTCCCCAAACCCTAGCCATTTACTTTAGTGTGTGAGCTTATAGAGTGTATTTTGAGTGTTTTGAGAAGAAGGTGCCGCATCAAAGAGTTGGAGAAGAAGATCAATCTTGTATATTTAAGTTTGGTTGGCACCCTAGAAGCTCCAGAAGGTAAAAAGCTCCAAACTTTATGCTTGAATGACATAGATCTAGCCATTCTAGCTTTATGGAACCATTCTTGTCCCAAAAGTCCTCAAGTTAGTTCATGTTATGATTTGGATGAAATGAGTGTCCTTTCAGACTCTAAGAAGGGTCCTAAGTGATACAAATGATGTCCCAATGGTTGAAGGTGTCCCATGCATGTAGTAGAAAGGTCTTAATTAAGACCATGTATTAAGAACTTTCTGGACGGCTAAAGTGATAAAGTTCAACACTTTATGGTTCTAAGGCACATTTGGTCGATGGATCTGAAACTTGGGCTTAAGTTCTTAAGTCATTAAGCACTTATTAGAGTTTTAAGAACAGCTAGCGTACTCCCCGCATAAATCCAATATGCCCAATGTACTGGGTCAACCACCCCGTTGGTGGTCAACACAAGGCGGAGTACGCCCAGTGTACGTCCTCGGTTGGGTTTTGTCATTTGGGCTTCAGGGTTTGGGCTATTTATCGACTAGTTGGATTTGGGCCTTTGCTGGACTTTATGAATATGGTGTTTTGGGCCAGTTTTGAATATGGATCTTGGAATGAGGCCTAATTAGGGAGTTGGGCCCAATTTAGTAAATTGTGCCAATAATGGGCCTTGCATATATGGACTTGTGGACCATGGATTTGGTATTGGGCCTTGTCGCAAAGTAGAGAAAAGGCAAACTGGACTATATGAATCCCTTAGCCAAGATTGATAGCCCATATGTTGACTTAGCATTTGTTATTTTGGATAGTTCGAGATTCTTGGCGGGACGGTGATTCGGGAAAGTGATTCTTTAGTTCGGATCTGACATAGCGAGGTCAGTTATCCTCACTGTACTCAAGGGTCTAAGGCACCAAGGTCGGCCCTTTGATTTATTATTTGGATTGTTACTGTTGTGATATGTTAGCTTGGTATCCTTGTAGATAGGATGGTTATATGCTAGTATGATCTGTTAGATCAGTATCCTGGTAGATCGGATGTGGTTATGCTTAGTGACCTATAGTTTGGTCTGATTGTTTGTATGATGGTAGGAGATTACATGTTATATGTGTACTTGATTGATTGGTAGTTGAGGGTATTCCATCCCAAGGATGATAGGACCCTAGTATGTTATCTTTATAGACTATTATATGATTATCTAATATAGGTGCACATGTTTAATTGGTTATGGGGGCATTCCAACCCGATGGTTGCCGGCCGAGAGTATTTCATCTCGAGGATGATTGGACTCGTAGTATGTGGGCATTCCAACCCGATGGTTGTAGGACTGGGGTATTCCAACCCGATGGTTGATTGGACCCATAGCATGTTGGCATTCCAGCCCGATGGTTGAGGGGCCTGGAGTATTCCATCCCGATGGATGATTGGACCCATAGTATCTGTTATATATGTATTGTGTGTGGGCATTCCAACCCGATGGTTGTGGTCCGAGAGTATTCCATCCCGAGGATGATTGGACTCATAGTATGTGGCCATTCCAACCCAATGGTTGAGGGCTTGGGGTATTCCAACCCAATGGTTGATTGGACCCATAGTATGTTGGCATTCCAACCCGATGGTTGAGGGGCCTGGGGTATTCCATCATGATGGGTGTTTGGACCCATAGTATGTTGTTTGTTATTGTATGTGTATTGTTATGTGCATGGGTATTTTGGGGGTAACTCACTAAACCTTCAAGCTTACATTTTTTCGATTATTGTTTCAGGTACAGCGGATGACCGCGAGAAGGCGAAGGCATGACCCTACACTTCTTCGATTTATGATTATGATTTCTGGGAACTCTGATATGAAACTATTTTGAAAACAATTTTTTAATGACTCTCGGTATTTGAAATATTTTTAAATGTTTAACTTGGATTCAATTTTACGGATGTTATAAATGGTATCAGAGCTAGGGGATGGGTCGATGTGTTCGAAGGGGACGTCGAACCTTATAATAAGGGGTGAAGGTGGGTTGCACCTAATCTTACATTGGCTTGGAAGGAGAATAAAACATTTCCTTATAAGGGGTGTGGATACCTTCCTTGTCACAACACGTTTTAAAGTCGTGAGGGCAGCAGATCCCATAAGAACTCTGCAGTTAAGCGTGCCGGGGCAAGTTCAATCCAGGGATGGGTGACCCCTGGGAAATTTTTGTGCTGGGAGCCCAAAACGAACAAAATTGCGATATGTCCTAGATAGGGATGTTACAAGTTGGTATCAGATCGAAGTGTAGGATCATTTCCACTCACTCTGGTCGTCGGTCTGTGGATGATAAGCAGTGCTGAAGTGCAACCTCATGCCCAGTTCCTCATGGGACTTCTGCCAAAAACGGGAGTTGAACCAAACATCACGGTCTGAAACAATGGAGATCGGAATCCCATGAAGAACAACGATCTCGCGAACATACACATCACCCAATTTTCGGCAGAAGAACTCTCCCGAATCGCCAAAAAGTTAGCACTCTTGGTCAATCGATCCACGATGACCCAGATTACCTCAAGACGCGTTGTCGTCTTGGGTAACTTGGTGATAAAATCCATTGAAATATGCTCCCATTTCCACAAGGTAACCTCCAGAGTCTACAGCTTGACCATCCTGCCGGTCATGCATCTCTCTACATACCAGGCTATATATATATATATATATATATATATATATATATATATATATATATATATATATATATATATATATATATATCTCTTCATACATGGCCACCAACAGCTCAATCTCAAATCCCAGTACATCTTGGTAGCCCCTGGAAGAATAGAAAAATGAGACTTATGAGCCTCTTCCAACACAATATGCCTGACCCCACCAGACATCGGAACCCAGACCCAACCACATCGGGTCAACAACCCATGACTATCCGAGACAAATCTGACAATCTCACCCCTGATCCTCTCTTTCTTCAAATTCTCTTCCCGACCAACCTCGACCCGAGCCTCCTTGATCATTCCCAAAAGCGGGGAATCCACTGATATCCTCAAACACAACACCTTATCTGAACACCCAGTTGACTTGCGGCTCAAAGCATCCACCACTACATTCGCTTTACCCGGATTGTAAAGGATCCTGCATTCATAATCCTTGACTACGTCCAGCCACCTGCGTTGAATCATTTTCAGGTTTGGCTGATCCATAATATGCCTCAGACTCTTGTGATTTGTGTAGATAGTACAACGGACCTCGTAAAGCTAGTGTCTCCAGATCTTGAGGGCAAAAACCACTGCCCCCAACTATAGAGTATGGGTAGGATGTCGTGTCTCGTGCGGCTTCAGGTGTCACGATGCATAAGCTATCACCCGTCCTCTTTGTTGGATTAGTGTCTAAGTCCATAACTATAATTAGTATGTACTTGACGTTTTGACCCGGTTGGCATGGTCCATTTTGGGTCAAAAATATGGTTTATACTTTGCTTTTCTAAACAATTGTATTTTTCTGTAATGTTTTATGAGTTTACGGCTGTGTTTACAGCCGTAAACATGTTCACGGCCCATGTCTCATATATAAAGGGCTAGGAGTGCATATGAGTGTACGGACAAGGAGCTTAAGTGTGTGTATTCTAAGGTGCGTTCTAGAGAGAGAAACAAGAGAAAAGAAGAGAGTGTGTGTGAATCTATTGTAAGGGTCTTCATTCATATCATCAATACATCAAAGATTCAAGTTATTCTTCTTCTCCTTCTCTTTTATTTTGATCTGGCATTATCCGTTTGATTGGGATTCCGCACCATCAAACGAATCTGATTGATACACAAGCAGATTAGGACTTACAAGTGGTATCAGAGGTTGGTTTGTATCAATCAATTTTGTCAGATCTGGAGCTTATTTGATCTTATTTTGGAAGGATTCTTGCATTTTTGGTTAGATCTCTGATAATTAGGGGGGTTTGTTCTTCGCGTTTTTCATAAAAACGGGTTTTTTTATCGAGTTTTGGAGCAAAAAGGGGCAAAAAAAAAACGTTGTTTTTGGTCGTAACCAGCAAGGGGGTGACGGCGTGTACGGCCAGCAGCTAGGGTTTCCGAGGAGATTAAGGTCGGATTTTGCGGTCCAATGTCTCGCCAGTTTACGGTCCGAAGACACGTGTTCGGTCCGAAGTTCACGGCTTGCATCGCACGTGTACGGCCGGAGTTTGCGGTCCTTGTCCTCGTATCGCAACCTCGGCCAGCAGGAATCCTCGCAACGTTCTTCTATTAAGCAAGGGAGGGATTTTGGGGGTGCAAGGAATCGAACACGCGACCTCTAAGTCCTCAAACACGTGTCTTACCAGTTGAACTACATTGCAAGACGTTAAACATCTCGCTCCTTTTAAACATATAGTCTTTGCAACAGAAAATAAATCAAAAGAAATTCGAGGGTTGCAAGATTCGAACCCGGGTGCTCTATGAATTGAATCCTCTGCCTTACCAACTCCTCTAGCATCACTCGTGTTTCATCCCTTTCGATTTTAATTCAAAATCACTCCCATTCGCACCTATTTTTGCAAAATTGACACTTATAGCCCAAAATTCAAATTTCTTTTATTTTTAAATTCCATTTTCAAACCAAAATTTTAGTTTTTAATTTTGACTTTTGACCTAAAATTTTGATGTTGACTTCTAAATGTGACCTTTGACTTTAAACTTTGACTTTCTCGTTTAACTTTCAAATTTAGCTTTCCAGTTTGACTTTTGAGTTTGACTTTTCAGGTTTGACTTTTAAAATTTGACTTTCAAGGTTGACTTTTGAGTATTTAGTCAAAGGGCATTTTTGGTAAACAATGAGTTCCTCAAACATTCCGGTCAATGAAGTTTCATGCTCTCAAACTTGCATTAAGACTATCAAGTTTTTACGTGATCAAATCGAGTTGATTAAAAGAGAAAATGTGGATCTAAAAGATGAGAGATATACTATTAGGAAAGAAAAAAAAACCATTAAAAGAAAAATTAGAGGCCAAAACTAAGGACTTCAGGAAATTGCAAGAAGATTACAGCAACAAGTGTGTAAACTATTATCACATTAAAAGCAAACTTGTTGTTGTAACTGCAGAACTTGACACATTGAAAACTCGTTTTCAAAATGCTGATTTTAACTTCAAAAAATTTGATGTGTCAAGTGAGAGGGTTGCAACTATTATTGAAAAACAAATGAAATGGAAGGACTAGAAACAAGTAGTTATAGGATATGAGAGTGTCCCTCCTTCATTTAATCACAACTATATTTCTACTCTTATGACTCAGGAAGAGATTGATAGAGAACCATATATGGTATATGGTAAACCAGCTGCTGAACATGCGACAGAAAATAGTGCTAGGAAATTAGATACTAACGTTTCTACTTCCCATGTAGATACATCTTTAAGCCAGGGAAAGCAGGAGTCTGGAGAGAATTGTGCTAATAATAATTATGTTTTGAAAAATGATGTTTCTATTTCAGATAATATTGTTTCTAAAACTGATGATTTGATTGGTGATGATTATGTGTCCAATTCTAATGCTTCAAATGTTGCTTGTGGTGATGTGTCTAATAATTTTGATGTTTCTGTTACTAGCACACCCACTGCACCTACACCTGTCATACAACTTGAATCATACACTTGCTCATGTAGAAAGAGAAAAGGAGTTGCTAAGAATAATAAGTTTGAAAAAGGCAAAGGCATGCCACCAGGGGCTGCAAGAAACAACTTCAAAGTGAAGAAAAAGACATGTTTTCACTGTGGAACACCTGGACACATTGCCAAAAATTATCCTAATCACGCATGCGTTCCCTACTATGCACAAGGCTGGTAGAATGCACCAAGAGGGAGATACTTCAAAAGAAACCCCTCAAGGTCACGTTCAGACCATGGTGACTGGAACGCACAGAAGGCCAAGAATCCAACTCCCAAGAACAAGAAGGGAATGCCAGCCAAGAATTCCTATCCAAGAGATGCTCCCGTGAAGCCAAAATCAAAGTCATCTCGACAGCAGACCTCAAGCTCAAAAGCAAGTACCGAGGCACCCATCTGATCCAACAAAAAATGGGTTAAACCCAGCTACAAATGGGTTCCAAAAGCTTAATCTCCCACATCAACTAATGACTCTAATATTTCTATATCTTCTTTTTATGATAACAGGACATGTCGTGGGAGAATGTATCTTGCGTAGATGACAAAGTTCAACCCAGTTTCAAAATGGACTGGGTTCTAAAGACCAACTGATCCCGCTCTGTGTCGTAGCGGCTATGGAGGCATATCATTAGACTTTAGTTGGTTGGTAGTGGTTGTTCTCGGCACATGATAGGGGGCAGATCTCAACTGTATAACATTCAAACCTTTGTTTAAGAGTATGTGTCCTTTTGCTGGAAAGGAGGAAAGAAAGAGATCACAAATGGGGTTAGTGCTTAATGATATGAAGAATTTTCGGATCTGTTCTGATATTATGCTTGCTGTTCTCAGACCTTCTGGATGCAAATTCAATCGGTGAATTACGGTTTGTGTTTTGCTCTCTATACTCCTGAGTTTATCTTAAACTGATTCATTTTGAAGACAATTTTTATATTTTCTTATAGTTTTTCGTTAGTAGGTGTCTGTTGGGAAGTGATATGAAGTCTAGTGCTAAAGGGCAATTTATAATGCGTGTAATGCACTAAAGTCGAATTGTCTAAACTTTGTATTCAATGTGCTGGTAGGCACAAAGGATTCAAAAGGACTATACATTGATTGACCATGAAACGACTAGACAATATACACTTAGATAGTTTCGTTTGGACTGACAATATGATGCTCGGGTAGATTGAGCTTGAGATAAACATGGGAGCCTGCGAGATACACTAAAAGTTAATTATCTAGAACTGTGGCTCAACATTTCCTTGATGTATGGACTCATCTCCTTAATTCCAGTATTGATGGGACGACTGGAGGGTTCAGATAAAATAGGTCTGTAGGAAATTATTTTCTGGCTTTCTATCTGTCAGTCATATGTTGCTTCCTTTGCGTGATTGGAACATATACGACTTGGAATGCAACATATACAACTTTATTTCTAGGCGTCTCCTTATCTATGAAATTCTTTCTATCTGTTAGCCATATGTTGTCCCCTCTGCGTGATCGGAAGATCCTAAATGGGACACAACATATGCAACATTCTACCTCTCAACCCCTATCTATGTTAGTCATATGTTGTTCCCTTTGTGTGATTGGAAGACATCCGACCTGGGATACAACATATGCACTTCTATAACTGAATTCTTTCTTAATGATTGAATACTCACCTAAATTAAGGAAGTCTTTGGAAGTTCTTATTTACCGGGGTATATCAGGAAGTGGGAAACATGTTCTAGTACATCTAAAATTGAACCATTTAATAGGTTGTATGTAGATCTTGCTGCTTAATTTAAGTGGACAACAATATCCTTGGTCGTCGTCAGCTAAATGTCCATTTAGGAATATATATATATATATATATATATATATATATATATATATATATATATATCACAATGACTTGTCACTTATAATCTATCCAAATTGTCAACATTCTTTGTGTTTAAGTGGACCACAATACCGGTGATTGACTAGATCTAGACATGCATTCGTGCGCTGATAAACGATATTGGATTGCTTGATAACTTTGATCCCAAATATTTTTGTTTTTATTAAATTTTTTCATAGTTTTTCTCTATGTACAAATTTAGGGGGAGAATTAAAAAAATACAAAAATATTTTTGTTTATGTTTTTTTTCAGAAAATATAAAAAAAATCTAAAAAAATATTGTGTACTAAGTTTTCTTTTAGTTTTTGTTTTGTCTTGAAAAGTGAATTCAGATATAGATCAGACTCATGGAGACTGTATCAAGAACTTCTGAGCCACAACTTCATCCATGATTATCGAAGAATTCTCATTCGAAGGAGCAAGAAATGAAGATTATTCTTCCAACATTCAATATTTCAACCCCAGAAGCAAGGTCAAGTTGTACTTGAAGATTATGTGACGGATTGCATTGAAGCCTCCTCAATCAATCTGCCGCTATCTATGAATCTGCTGAAGTGATCCAGAAGATTTGTTCTCTCTGATGTTCTCTCTGAAGATTCTCAAGCTGAAAGCACTATCTTTCAAGAATCTTATCAAGAAGCCTCCTCACCCAATGTGCGTTCAATGTCAAATTCTGTAGAAAATCCCAACTGCTCAAGATGAAGTCATTTATTGAAGATTCATATGTTCATCTTGAAGTCGTGAAGAATTTGAAGATTAATGCTGAAGCCAAGCTCCCAATGAAGATTAACAAGAAAAGTCGGCTACTTTTTAGGGGGAGCTTGTTGGGTCATTTAGAAAAGAAAGCTATAAACCAAGGGGTAGATTGTTGGCTCAAAATTATGGTTTATACTCTGCTTTTCTAAACAATTGTATTTTTCTGTAATGTTTTATGAGTTTACGGATGTGTTTACGGCCGTAAACATGCTCACAGCCCATGTCTCATATATAAAGGGTGGGGAGTGCATATGAGTGTACGGACAAGGAGCTTACGTGTGTGTATTCGAAGGTGTGTTCTAGAGAGAGAAACAAGAGAAAAGAAGAGAGTGTGTGTGAATCTATTATAACGATTTTCATTCATATCTTCAATACATCATAGATTCAAGTTATTCTTCTTCTCCTTCTCTTCTGTTTTGATCTGGCATCAACCGTTTGATTGAGATTCCGCACCATCAAACGGATCTGATTAATACACAAGCAGATTAGGGACTTACAGTCCATTTGGGTTGCATGGCATCGAAACAATTTGGATAGACTTTTATGAGAAAAGGATATTTATGAATTCTTAATATATTATAAGTTCTAATATATTTATATGAAATCGTGTTATTTAATTAGTATTGATCAAGAATTAATTTGGAATTAATTTTGTGATCAAAAGGAGACTAATTAAATATATGGGGATTGATTGTGTAAATCATTCATACTTATATACATGGGCTTATGATCCATAGTTCTTCATGTTGGGCTAAATCCATGGAGTAACCCATGGATACTCCATGGAGGTTTTAACCCATGGAGCATGAAGAATACAGAAATACATGAATTACATGGTGTAACCCTAATAGCCACAATATATAAGGACCCCATGGCAAATGAAATTGGCACTAATGTGTGTACACTCGAGGGCTAGCCGATTTGAGCATAGGAACCTTTTCTCTCAAGTTATTCCAAGATGTTGGTGATGTTGTGTGAACCATTTGAGGTGTCACACTTGAGGCACTAGGCTCTTAAGCTCCATGGAATCAAGCTATAGGAAAGGTATGTCTTCTAACTTGTTTATATTACCCAAGTATCAAAGATTGCATGCTAGTTAGGGTAATACCTTGGAAAGTTCAAGTTTGCATGTATAATAGAGAAAACATAGATCCAAGGTATTTAGGGTTACATGTACACCATAGGAGTGTTAGAATGCTCAAAATCCTACACTCTCTGCATAAGGACTGCCCTCAGACCAGTGATGGAAGCATCACAGAATACGACGAAATCCTCAATTCCCTCCGGGAGGTTCAAAACCAGGGCCACACACAGCCTCTTCCGAAGGGTCTCGAATGCCGACTACTGCTGAGGGCCCCATCAGAAATCCACTCCCTTCCTCATCAGACAAGTGAGGGGTATCACAATCTTGGAGAAATCCTGAATGAATCTCTGATAGTACCCTACCAAACCCAATAAACTCCTGATATCTGAGGTAGATTTCGGAACCTCCCATTGCATCACGACACCGATCTTGGTCGGATCGACCAAAATCCCATCCTGGTTAATGAGGTGCCCAAGGAACTGAACCTCTCGTAACCAAAACTCGCATTTCGAGAAATTAGCATAAAGTTGTTCTCACCTCAAAACCCCCAAAAGTTCATGAAGATGCTCCTCATGCTGCTCTTCGGTCATGGAATACACCAAGATATCATCAATAAACACGATAACGAAACGATCGAGCATCGGCATGCTCACCCGATTCATCAAATCCATGAACACCGCAGGCACATTGGTGAGCCCAAATGGTATCACCACGAACTCGTAATGCCCATAACGAGTCTGAAACACGGTCTTCTCCACGTCCTCCTCCCTTACTCTAACTTGATGATACCCATACCTAAGATCTATCTTCGAGAAACAAGATACACCCTACAACTAATCGAAGAGGTCATCAATCCGCAGAATGGGATAATGGTTCTTCACTGTTAACTTGTTCAACTCCCAGTAATCAATGCACATACAGTGTGAACCATCCTTCTTCTTGATGAAAAGTATCGGCACTCCCCATGGAGAACTGATCGGTCTGATAAACAGCTTGCCTAGCAGTTCCTGTAGCTGAGATGACAACTCCTGAATCTCAGGCGGTGCCAAATGGTACGACGTCTTGGCAATCGGGATCGCACCTGTCACAAGGTCAATCCATAACTTGACCTGCCTCTCGGAAGGCACACCGGGCAACTCCTCTAGGAATACATCTGCGAACTCCCTGACCACCGGGACCTCTGAAATGGAAATATGTTCCCGAACACGTGTATCCATAACATAAACTAGGTAGCCCGCACACCGATGCTGAATATAATGACGAGCCATGGTCGTTGAAGAAAACCCTAAACCCATCTTGGTGCCCTCTCCATAGATAACCAGTTCTCCCCCACTTGGGGTTCGAAATTCCACCCGCTGACCCTCACAATCAGTCATAACACCAAACCAACTCAGCCAATCCATGCCCATAATCATGAAAACATCCACCATGGGAAGAGGGATCAAATCGATCGGTTAAGGCGCCCCGAAGATCTCAATTACACAACCCTGACACACTGATGCTGCATAAACCCCATGTTTGTTGGTGATAGAAACCCGCAACAGACACTCTAGCTCTCCAATAGTTATATCAAACTCTCTACTGAACGAACGAGATACAAAGGACCGACTCGCACCCGAGTTAAACAACACAAGAGTAGGCAAAGATTTCACTAGGAACATACCTAACAGAGGCACATATATAATCATAACATAAAATATAATCAACAAGATAACAGATAACATACTAGTCACAGCATCTGGAGCTGCTCTAGCCTCCTCGGCAGTGAGCTAAAAAGTGCGACCTTGAGCCCCAGGGGCTCCGCCCTCCCCTGGCGCCCATATGTGATCCTCAAAGTAGTCGGCATCGGGCCTGCGTCGGCTTCATGGTAAGACATGGACAGTTAACCATCATATGGCCAACCTGATCACAATGATACCAAATCCTGGTAATCATAGTTGGGGCCGTCTGATGAAAATCCCTCGCATAGTGCCCTTCCTTGCAACATTTGTGGCAACCACCTCCTGATCGACAAGCCCCATCATGAACTTTACCGCAATTCCCACAAGTGCGGCCTCCCTGACTCCCAGATCTAGAATTAGCGGCCTTGAACCGCTTCGGCGCTAACTGCAACTACGTCTGGGCTGGTCTCAGCTCTCTCGTTTTCAACTCTATTTTAATCCCACGCTGCCTGGAGGCCTCCTGCATCTCCACCAAGGAATCATATAAGTGGGTGGAAACAAACTGCCTGATATCCGTCTTGAGCATGCTCAAGTAACGAGTCATCTGAGCCTGCTCCGATGCAAACTCAAGGTAGAATGTGGCATCCCCAATTTCATGGCCAGAAAAGACCGATTTGTTTATGCTTTGTTTTTAAAATCAGAGTAATATTTTAAAGAAAACAATTGCGGAATTTGTTCCCAAAATAAAAATATGATAAGAATTTATCAAAGCATTTCTTTAAAGAAATGTATTTTCATTATATAACAAAATATTGGGATGTCATGTTCAATACAGACCAAAAGCATAAACAGAACAAAGTAGACCTTACAACAGTTATTCATAACTACTGGCCTATAATCCAAAATCTCTCGTTATGTCAGCCAACTTATGCTCTCGTGCCATAACTTGTAATACAAAGAAAACTGAGTGGGTCGGGCTTGGGAGCCTGGTGAGCATATAGGGTTTTCATCCCACAATGTTATATATATATATATATATATATATATATATATATATATATATATATATATATATATATATATTAGAACACACAAACTTATATAATTTCACCATATAAAAGCAACTCTTATCCCACCCCATCGATCCTCACAACGACATGATCTAAACTCTCGTACCTAAAACCTTCCTCTTCACTTGATCCCTACTCATGGATCTAAAACTAATCTCTTCACCTGATCCATACTCCCAGAATCTAAAACTAATCTATTCACCTGATCCATACTCCCGGATCTAAAACTACTCTCTTCACCTGATCCATACTCCCATATCTAAAACTACTCTCTTCACCTGATCCATACTCCCGGATCTAAAACTAATCTCTTCACCTGATCCATACTCCTGGATCTAAAACTAATCTCTTCACCTGATCCATACTCCCGAATCTAAAACTAATCTCCTGATCCGATCCATACTCTCGGATCAATAACTGTGCCCAATCTATACTCCCAGACTAGGGACAATTAACTTAGTCTTAATCCATACTCCCGGACTAATAACAAGTTTATCTCTTTACTTGATCCATACTCATGGAACTAAAACTAACCTCTTGATCTCATTATCTAACTCATCTTTTATCACACACCAACTATCCCATCTACCCATGTTCTACCCAACATATTTGTAGGTATAAGATACATATACAGTTTAACTCATTTAAAACTATATAAGTCATCCATTCCACACTCATCTTAAATAAATAATAATATATAAACACATAGCACGTATTTCATAGCAAATACTTCATATTTATGTGTTAGAAGAGAGTGACTACACACTCACCCAAAACATATACTTAATACATTCAAACAATACTTGTATTAAAATTGTGTTTATGAAAGGGACTATACACTCACATGATTAGACGATTCTCGGACAGCACTACAGCTCTAAAAGCAGTATTCTTTGCTAAAACTGGAAGATCTTCACACACCGGGCTTCTCGCAGGCAGAGCTTCGGCTCGGAAACTCTTTTCTTATCGGGATCTTCAGGCTTCGGGACTTGCTTCGGGTCTCGGGATGATACCTGGGTTTCAAGGGTACTTCTTTGCACGTAAATCGATGTAATACGGGTGAGAGAGAAGAGATTTGGCAACCACAAACGGCTGCCCCTTCAAATCTATTTATAGGGCTACTTTCTCGATTTTCACGTCGTGAACAGTATTTTCACGTCGTGGGCTTGATCATCACTGCATGCGTCATCGCAAGTTGGGTCTGGCAGACTCCAGGAGGCGTTAGAAGACATTTCACTTCGTGAACACTATTTTCACGTCGTGGTATCTGACAGTTTTGGGGTTTCGTGCCCCGAACTTCATAAATTCATAACTTTCGCATACAAACTCTGTTTTCGACGTTCTTTATATCAACGCGAAGGTGAGATTATGCTCTACAACTTTCGTTTAGACTCCGTTGGCTAATTTTGAATTTATTTTTAATATATTATTATTATATTATTGTCACAACTAGGAATTTGATGCCTTGTAAACATTAAAAAATGATAACAAATGTGAGCCAACAATGTGAAAGCATGTAAGAAGCTTATTTAGTAACAACAAAACTTCATCAAATACTTCATTCAAGGACTACAAATAGTCAACAAATAATTGGAAAACCTTTGAAATCCCGGTTTAAGTCCATTTTGGGCTAGGATTTCCTTATTGGGCCTAATGGATCAACAAGTTTCCAATTTAATTATCTTGAACATCGAACTCCCAAATGGGCCCTAATTGGACCCATAAACATTAAACTTAATATTTTGGGCCTTATAAGCCTAAAATGAACTAGGTTAGCTTTAATGGGCCTTATTGGGTCACAACCAATTTAATTTAGCCCTAATAGGTCATAAAAATCATTCTTTGATTTTTATTGGGCCAAAAATCATCTAACATAACCATAAAATGGGCTTAAGCATACAAGGCCCAATTCCTTTCTTTTCCCCTCTCCTTTCTCGGCCCAACTACACCAAAATGGAAGAGGGTTGACTTCCATTGCCAGCTCTTTATTATCTCTTGGATCTCCATGCAAAACTCATGTCCCGATGCACACATCACCTCATCCACTCTCTCTTCTCTCCTCTCTTTCCTTCTCTTGGCCGAACACAACACCAACACACACATTTCACTCAAACTCTCTCTCAAAGAAACTCTCTCCATTCTTCATAAAAATTTTGAGATTTAGAGCTTGATAAGGAGTTTCTTCCACAAAAATCATCATTCAAGGTAAGTTTATGTTTAGATCTATGATCTGGATTCTTTGTTTTATCAAAAATCTCTTCTAAATCTATTCAAACTTGTGATCTTGCATCCAAGAAGCCACTAAATTCGAGATTTACCAAGAGGACTTGCTAGGATCGAAACTTTCTTCCTTTCTCTCTTCAAAACCGAAACTACAACTCAAGGTGAGCTTCATACCCCTCTTTTTTCAGTTTTTATGTGTTTTATGGGGGAGAATACAAGAAAATGTGTAGATCTATATGTATATGTGTGCTATGTGTGATTTTCATGCATGTATGTGTATATTTATGTGTTTTTGTGATAAATATGTAACTAAAAAGGGGTGAATTCTCGAGATCTATGATATGAGAAGAGAAACAAACATAATCTAAGTTATTCTAAACTAAACAAGTCAAGAATAATAATCTATAAGATTATGATAAACATATTAAAACATAAAAGTCCATTTATGGGCTTAAAATGTCAAAATATTCAAAACTAGGGTTAAAAATAGTCAAGTCACGGTTTCTTAAGGGCCAAAAGAGTCAAAACAGTTTCCATAATTGTTTTTCTGAATATTAAAGTTTTCAAAGGACTTGAAATGTAAATTTTTAGCTTAATGGGCTAATTGTGGGCTTTTTTGGCCCAATAAGCCTAAAATTGCGAAAAATGACAAATTAAGGGGTTGAAATGAAAATTTCTTCAAAACAGGGGACAAATAGCATAATAAAACTATTTCAGTAGTCAAAAATGCTTTTCATTATCAAAAAGGACCAAAAATGTAAAGTTTTTTGGATTTTGGGCCAAAACTGTAAAAGTTGCGAAAAATGGGGTTTTAACCGAGAAATACTAATCTGTAAGGGCTGAATCTGTTAACGAAATAAATTTTGGGTTAAAACAGTCTTTTAACAAGTCTATGATGCAAAAGTGTCAAGAAAATGTTTTAAGGACTAACAATGAAAATTCTTTTATATAAAGGAATAAAATTGTTATTTTATAAAAAGAAAGGTTATGAAAAGGTCAAACTTCTACTTTTAAACAAATTAATTCATTAAGTCAAAATACAAAATCCACGACTACCGGCAAAATGGAAAACGAATACACATTCAACACCAAATATCGTTATAAACGATTTGATTCGGTCTCGAATCTGTACCAGACAACAATCGTTAAATTAAACACTTCAATAGATATGCGATAACTAAGATGTGTAATTATTCAAACTTTGGGCTTAGAAGTTTCAAATCATGCTTGTTGGACCTTGCAAGTCCATTAACATGATATTTGGGCCCAAAGGGATAACGCTTATATGTTACTGGGCCTCAATTTCATATAAAAGGACTTTCATTAGCTTTTATGTGCTATTGGGCCCTAGTGGCCCATTAGTATTGCTAGTAAGGTCAAGGAAATGAAATGCGAGTTGGACCATTGTGTCTTTCGCATTCCCGACAACCTTAGGTACTTACGACAGTAGTAGGACATAGTGTTCCTCTTCTCTTCGTTCGCTAAGGCTTATGAGAAATCAAAGTAGACGAAATTAGGATGATATACAATGTGGAGTAATCAATATTCATTCATTAGGACAATACAAAAATCAGTAATCACAGATACCTGCCAGTATTGGAAAACATCGGGTTTTTCCGGGGAATTCAATACTACTCACTCGAAATGTTTATAACTATAACAAAAAATACCCTTCATATATATGTTTTTGAAATCATTCATGCATCAACTTATGGATCTTCACACATTGATATACAAAAGTCTTTTCATAAAATATCGAATTTTCTGGGTTTTACAAACTACACAAATCATTTTATCACAACATTGCTTATGAACTCACCAACATTTCATATGTTGACCGTTTTCCAAAAAACTTGTATTCTCAGGTAACAGGTAAGCGGAAGGCTAATAGGAAGTAATGTTAGGATGTTATGTTGTTAAAAGTACTCAAACAATTTATGTTATGAATGTGTAATGTTAAAACAATGTACTTGATGTGAACAATTCCAATTGTAATATATTGATGCATGGTGACGTTTATGTTATGACTCATGTATATTCATTGTGATGATATTCAATTAAAGTCACGCGAGCCCTCAGACGTTTCCGCCGTCTGGTTCGGGGGTGTGACAGGCTGGTATCAGAGCTCTGTTTATAGTGAACTAGCATATCTAACCACACATTGATATGCAACTATAAGCCAAAAAGAGGGACTAACACAACTCTAAACAAAACAAGTAAAACACAACGATAAAACCTCTTTCCTTGTGTGAATTAGGAAACAGAACATAATACCAAACCAAACAAGATAATTCTAGCATCTTGGTTAAGCTGGGACTGTTCATAATTGTATCAAGGAGAGAATGTAGCCTGATCCACTACATTTCCTCCAAGGTACAACTATCACGTGTCCCGAGGAAATCGCGATGGTAGCAAAACCTAAAAACATACCCCTCTATTACCAAAAAGAAGAACATCAGCACAACTTATACAATAATTAAAACGTCTTAGGAATAATGATAGCATGTTTCTGCACTCTCACAGACAGCATGGCTGGTTTCCATCACCCCGAAGATCCCTATTTCCCTAACCAGGGAAATAACGGATGGTTGGAAGAATCTGAAGAGGAACCCGAAGAGGAACCCGAGGACGAGCCTGAAGAGGAACCCGAGGAAGAAGACGTGGATGGAGCTGCTGAGCTAGTGGTGGACCAGGAAGAAGAGGAATCCAAAGGAGGTCTCGAGGAGGAGCCCAGCGATGACGATTATGGTGACTCGGACACGGAGTCCGAAGTCATCAACCCCCTTACCCGATTAGGGTGCCCGCTTATCGGGTGGGCCCCACTGGTCCAACACCCCCCTGGGGTATTTATCTTTGGAGGTGGAGCAGACAGTAGGGACAGCGACCCCCGTTTGGCATGTCGTGCGAGTTTTATGACCTGAGGGATGGAGGGTCGGCCGATCGTGCTCTTCCGGTCATGGTGAGACGATTGCGGAACACAGGCGACCTAGGTCAGAGCACCGCCGATCAGATGCACTAGCTGCGGACTAGGGTCGAGCGTGCAGAGCAGGAGACACGGGAGGTTATCCGAGAGTTCCACATGAGGCAGGTAAGGTGGGAGGCTCGACTCCGAGATGCGGAACGACAGGTGACTCGCCTTCAAGGAGCGTCCACATCCTCAGCACCACCCCCTGGCACATCCCACCATGACTAGGACTAGTTGTACCCATCTTTAGTATTAGGCTACTATGATCTGTGTTATGTACCACCGACTCTATTATTAAGTGATTACACTACTCTTAGAGCCGTTATGCTGTCGAACTTGCACCACTAATGTATGTTCTTTTGAGAAAAAATTTCATGTATCAAAGTGCAGATAATATTAATGAAAATTCTTTGTGTTATATTGTGATGTTGTAATCTGATGTGTGTTATATATCCATGATTGTATGCTAATTTATGAAATTACTTAAGTTTGTGCCACACACCTAGTTCATAGGACCACAACCTCACAAAAACCACAGACACTCAACATCTTTCCGTTCCATGACAGAAAGATGCCTCAACGACCCACCCGCGGAAACCCTGGGCCAACCCCACCTGAAGTCGACTCAGCTGCATTCCAAGCAGCTGTATCTGCTGCGGTCACCGCAACGATGGCACAAATTCACCAGGGGAACAATGGAGGACTCAACGGACAAGGGGCTGGAAGTTCAAACAACGGGATGAATCAAGGACCCACTAAGGCATGCTCCTACAAAGATTTCACCAATGCCAAGCCACGAACCTTTAGCGGCACTGGAGGAATGCTAACCCTAAAAAGATTGATTGAGAAGGTGGAATCGGTGTTCGAGATATGTGAATGCCTGGAGGAAATGAAGGTGAAGTTTGTTGCATGCACTTTCGTTGATCAAGCTCTCACTTGGTGGAACGGACATGTAGAAGCCATGACTCTTCCTGTAACCAATTCCATGCCATGGGCAAAGATAAAAGAAATGCTAATGGCCGAGTACTGCCCTCGTGGCGAAATCCAGAAGATGGAGCAAGAGCTGTGGAATCTCACCGTTCGAAACTCTGATATAGATGCATACATATCAAGGTTTAGTGAACTGTCTCTGTTGTGCCCTGGCATGATCACCTCGGAAGGAAAGAAGATCAAGCGATTCATCTGGGGATTAACCTCCCCGATCCAAGGAAACGTGATAGCTGCAAATCCCGAAACCTTCGACAGTGCCAAGAGATTGGCCAAGAAGTTGTACGACCACAACAACAAGAAGAGTGAGAAGTCGGTGGAGGCTGAAGGTAAGAAGGAAAACGATAACAAGAAAGGAAAGAACAACAAGAGGAAGGCACATTAAAGCTCAGAATCGTCTAAGAAGCAACAAACAGTGATAGTCAATGCTGCAACACCCCAAGTTACACACACACCACATGCTCCAGCCTCAGCTGCTCCAAGTGCTCCTAGGCCTTATTCCGGTAATCTTCCTAAGTGCAACAAGTGCGGCCTCCATCATAATGGAGAATGCAGAGAGATACAGTGCACCAGTTGCAATCGGAAGCGTCACACGGCAAGGTATTGCAAAACCTATCCTCCCCAGAACCAACAACAAGGAAAAAACAACAACAACAACAACAGCAACCGCAACAACAGCAACAACAACAACACCAACAACAGTGGCAATAACATAGGATCAAGCCCCACCTGCTACGGATGTGGAAGGACTGGGCATATCCGTCGAAACTGCCCCAACAACCACAACTCCGGGAATGGAGGAACAGGAAGAGTGCTGACCATGGGTCAGGGAGAAGCGGTTGAGGATCCCGCTGTTGTCACTGGTACGTTCCTCCTAAACCACACTTATGCATGCATCCTATTTGATACCGGAGCAGAGTGAAGTTTTGTGAGCAATAAATTTAAACACTTGTTAAAACAACAACCCCAGAAGCTCGATGAAACCTTCACAGTGGAAATGACTAATGGGAAAACAGAATCCACTGGGGAAATCTATATCGGATGTAACCTAGCCTTAAACCAACACGTCTTTCGAATAAACTTAATGCCTGTTTCCATTAGGAGTTTTGATGTGATTATTGGTATGGATTGGTTAAGCCCCCACCATGCTGAAATTATGTGTCACGAGAAGGCCGTTCGCCTTCACCTCCCAAATCATGAAACCCTAATTGTATACGGGGACAAACCCAGCACGAACCTTCGTCTTATCTCGTGCATCAAGGCACAGAAGCATCTGCGAAAGAAAGACTTAACGTTCCTGGCTCATATAGTAGATAAATCCAAGGAGGAGGTCAACATTCAAGACATTCCTATGGCATGTGAATTCCTTGACATCTTTCCTGAAGATCTTCCAGGGATACCCCCAGAAAGACAAATCAAATTTCGAATTGACCTTGTGCCAGGAGCTACTCCCATCGCCAAATCGCCCTACAGATTGGCTCCTACGGAGATGCAAGAGTTGTCCAGTCAACTCAGCGAGCTTTTGGATAAAGGATTCATCCGACCCAGTTTCTCACCTTGGGGAGCTCCGGTTCTCTTTGTCAAGAAGAAAGACGGTACCTTAAGGATGTGTATCGACTACAGAGAACTTAACAAGCTCACTGTCAAAAATCGATATCCACTTCCATGAATTGACAATCTATTTGACCAGCTCCAAGGAGCTAGTCACTTCTCAAAGATAGATCTGCAATCTGGATACCACCAACTCAAGGTCCGGGAGGAGGATATTCCAAAAACCACCTTCCGAACTCGTTACGGACATTATGAATTTGTTGTAATGCCCTTCGGTCTAACGAATGCTCCTGCCACATTCATGGACTTAATGAATCGATTCTGCCGACCATTCCTCGATAACTTTGTTATCGTTTTCATCGATGATATCCTCGTCTATTCCCGAAACGAAGAAGAACACGGCCAACATCTTCGACAAATATTGGAAACCCTGCGAACCGAAAAGCTATATGTGAAGCTCTCTAAGTGTGAGTTCTGGCTTCGTAGCGTGAACTTTTTGGGACATGTTGTTAGCCAGGAAGGAATTCATGTGGATCCTTCTAAAATACAAGCCATCGACGGATGGGCAATTCCAACAACACCAACGAAAATTCGCCAATTTCTGGGTCTCGCAGGCTATTACAGGAGATTCATCCAGAACTTTTCTAAGACGGCCAAACCGCTTACCATGCTTACACAAAAGGGCGTACCCTTCGTATGGACGGACAAGCAGGAAGCCGCATTTTGATATCTGAAGCAAGCACTTTGCAGTGTGTCGGTGCTATCGCTACCCAAAGGAACATAAGACTTTATAGTCTACTGTGATGCGTCAAATCGGGGTTTAGGCTTTGTACTCATGCAGCGTGGAAAGGTGATAGCTTACGCGTCCCGACAACTAAAGACGCACGAAGTGAATTACACAACCCATGATCTGGAGCTGGGAGCAGTGGTCTTCGCCCTGAAGATTTGGAGGCACTACCTTTATGGTACTAAGTGCACCATCTTCATCGACCATAAGAGTCTCCAACACATCTTGAATCAAAAAGAGCTAAACATGAGGAAACGAACATGGGTCGAACTGCTAAACGACTACGAGTGCGAAATCAAGTACCACCCAGGAAAGGCTAACATGGTAGCCAATGCCTTGAGTCAAAAAGACTACTCAAATCGTCGTGTGAAAACTCTCTCGATAACCATCCAATCCCACCTGACCTCGCAAATCAAAACAGCCCAGTCAGATGCCATGAAGGTGGAAAACAAAACAAGTGATGCGCTGCGTGGAATGGAGAAGAACTTTGAGATGAAGGAAGATGGAACATATTACTTCGTGAACCGCATATGGGTCCCTAAACTTGGGGGATTCAGAGAGGTAGTCATGAACGAAGCCTACAAGACGCGATACTCCATCCATCCAGGTTTAGGAAAAATGTACTTGGATATTAAGCAACATTATTGGTGGCCTAATACGAAGGCAGAGATTGCCACTTACGTTAGCAAATGCCTTACTTGCGCTAAATTGAAGGTGGAATATCAGAAGCCCTCCAGATCACTACAGCAACCAGTAATTCCAGAGTGAAAATGGGAAAGGATTACCATGGATTTTGTGACCAAACTACCCAAGTCGACGGATGGTTTGGACACGATCTGGGTAATAGTTGATAGGCTAACGAAATCCGCCCATTTCACCAATAAAAGAATCATACAAGATGGAGCGCCTGACGAGAATCTATATCAAGGAAATCATGAGACTCCACAGAGTACCTGTATCTATCATCTCAGAGAGAGATAATAGGTTTACATTCCGCTTTTGGCAATCGCTTAAGAAAGCTATGGGAGCACAACATGACATGAGCACTGCCTACCACCCACAAACGGATGGCCAAAGCGAGCGAACCATCCAAACGATAGAAGATATGCTTCGCGCGTGTGTAATAGACTTTCGAAAATCGTGGGATACCCACTTGCCTTAGTCGAATTCTCATACAACAACAGTTACCACACGAGCATCAAAGTTGCTCCTTTCGAGGCACTGTATGGGCGTAAATGTATATCATCGTTGTGTTGGGCTAAGGTAGGCGACACCCAACTAGCGAAAAAAACTGACATCAGACAAGACGTTAACGGGACCAGAGATCATACGTGAAACAACAGAAAAGATAGTTCAAATCAGAGCCCAACTACAAGCATTGTGCGACCGAAAGAAGAGCTACGTTGATAAAAGGCGAAATCCCGTGGAGTTTCAAGTCGGGGAATGGGTGTTGTTAAAAGTCTCTCCCTGGAAAGGGGTTATTCGTTTTGGAAAATGGGGAAATTTGAATCCACGATACATTGTACCTTTCGAGATTCTTGCTCGAATTGGTCCAGTGGCGTACAGACTGCAGCTACCCGCTGAGCTCAGCAGTGTACACCCTGTTTTCCATGTTTCAAACTTGAAAAAGTGCTTATCCGATTAAACCCTCATCATTCCCCTTGAAGGAATAGAAATCAACGAGAATCTCCTGTTTGTCGAAGAACTAGTCGAAATCATGGACAGGGAGGTGAAGCGTACCAAGCAAAGTCACATTCTGATTGTGAAGGTACAATGGAACGTGAAGCGTGGGCCAGAATTCACATGGGAACACGAACACCGAATGAAGCAGAAGTACCCTCACCTATTCTCGCATTCTCAAATCTAGCTTTCAACAAAATTTCGGGACGAACTTCCCTCTAACGGGGGGACGATGTCACAACTAGGAATTTGATACCTTGTAAACATTAAACAATGATAACAAATGTGAGCCAACAATGTGAAAGCATGTATGAAGCTTATTCAGTAACAACAAAACTTCATCAAATACTTCATTCAAGCACTACAAATAGTCAATAAATAATTGGAAAACCCTTGAAATCCCGGTTTAAGTCCATTTTGGGCTAGGATTTCCTTATTGGGCCTAATGGATCAACAAGTTTCCAATTTAATTATCTTGAACATAGAACTCCCAAATGGGCACTAATTGGACCCATAAACATTAAACTTAATATTTTGGGCCTTATAAGCCTAAAATGAACTAGGTTAGCTTTAATGGGCCTTATTGGGTCACAACCAATTTAATTTAGCCCTAATAGGTCATAAAAATCATTCTTTGATTTTTATTGGGCCAAAAATCATCTAACATAACCATAAAATGGGCTTAAGCATACAAGGCCCAATTCCTTTCTTTTCCCCTCTCCTTTCTCGGCCCAACTACACCAAAATGGAAGAGGGTTGACTTCCATTGCCAGCTCTTTATTATCTCTTGGATCTCCATGCAAAACTCATGTCCCGATGCACACATCACCTCATCCACTCTCTCTTCTCTCCTCTCTTTCCTTCTCTTGGCCGAACACAACACCAACACACACACATTTCACTCAAACTCTCTCTCAAAGAAACTCTCTCCATTCATCATAAAAATTTTGAGATTTAGAGCTTGATAAGGAGTTTCTTCCACAAAAATCATCATTCAAGGTAAGTTTATGTTTAGATCTATGATCTGGATTCTTTGTTTTATCAAAAATCTCTTCTAAATCTATTTAAACTTGTGATCTTGCATCTAAGAAGCCACTAAATTCGAGATTTACCAAGAGGACTTGCTAGGATCGAAACTTTCTTCCTTTCTCTCTTCAAAACCGAAACTACAACTCAAGGTGAGCTTCATACCCCTCTTTTTTTGGTTTTTATGTGTTTTATGGGGGAGAATACAAGAAAATGTGTAGATCTATATGTATATGTGCGCTATGAGTGATTTTCATGCATGTATGTGTATATTTATGTGTTTTTGTGATAAATATGTAACTAAAAAGGGGTGAATTCTCGAGATCTATTATATGAGAAGAGAAACAAACATAATCTAAGTTATTCTACACTAAACAAGTCAAGAATAATAATCTATAAGATTATGATAAACATATTTCAACATAAAAATCCATTTTTGGGCTTAAAATGTCAAAATATTCAAAACTAGGGTTAAAAATGGCCAAGTCACGGTTTCTTAAGGGCCAAAAGAGTCAAAACAGTTTCCATAATTGTTTTTCTGAATAATAAAGTTTTCAAAGGACTTGAAATGTAAATTTTTAGCTTAATAGGCTAATTTTCGGCTTTTTGGCCCAATAAGCCTAAAATTGTGAAAAATGACAAATTAAGGGGCTGAAATGAAACTTTCTTCAAAATAGGGGATAAATAGCATAATAAAACTATTTCAGTGGTCAAAAATGCTTTTCATTATCAAAAAGGACCAAAAATGTAAAGTTTTTTGGATTTTGGGCCAAAATTGTAAAAGTTGCGAAAAATGGGGGTTTAACCGAGAAATACTAATCTGTAAGGGATGAATCTGTTAACGAAGTAGATTTTGGGTTAAAACGGTCTTTTGACAAGTCTATGATGCAAAAGTGTCAAGAAAATGTTTTAAGGACTAAAAATGAAAACTCTTTTATATAAAAGACTAAAATTGTTATTTTATAAAAAGAAAGGTAATGAAAGGTCAAACTTCTACTTTTAAACAAATTAATTCATTAAGTCAAAATACAAAATCCACGACTACCGGCAAAATGGAAAACGAATACACATTCAACACCAAATATCGTTATAAACGATTTGATTCGGTCTCGAATCTATACAAGACAACAATCGTTAAATCAAAAACTTCAATAGATACATGATAACTAAGATGTGTAATTATTCAAACTTAGGGCTTAGAAGTTTCAAATCATGCTTGTTGGACCTTGCAAGTCCATTAACATGATCTTTGGGCCCAAAAGGATAACGCTTATATGTTACTGGGCCTCCTATGACCCAATTTCATATAAAAGGACTTTCATTAGCTTTTATGTGTATTGGGCCCTAGTGGCCCATTAGTATTGCTAGTAAGGTCAAGGAAATCAAATGCAAGTTGGACCATCGTGTCTTTCGCATTCCTGATAGCCTTAGGTACTTACGACAGTAGTAGGACATAGTGTTCCTCTTCTCTTCGTTCGCTAAGGCTTATAAGAAATCAAAGTAAACAAAATTAGGACGATATACAATGTGGAGTAATCAATATTCATTCATTAAGACAATACAAAAATCAGTAATCACGGATACCTGCCAGTATCGGAAAACATCAGGTTTTTCCGGGGAATTCAATACTACTCACTCGAAATGTTTATAACTATAACACAAAATACCCTTCATATATATGTTTTTTAAGTCATTCATGCATCAACTTATGGATCTTGATCACACTTTGATATACAAAAGTCTTTTCAGAAAATATCGGATTTTCTGGGTTTTACAAACTACACAAATCATTTTATCACAACATTGCTTATGAACTCACCAACATTTCATATGTTGACCGTTTTCCAAAACAACTTGTATTCTCAGGTAACAGGTAAGCGGAAGAGTAATAGGAAGTAATGTTAGGATGTTATGTTGGTAAAAGTACTCAAACAATTTATGTTATGAATGTATAATGATAAAACAATGTACTTGATGCGAACAGTTCCAGTTGTAATATATTGATGCATGCTGACATTTATGTTATGATTCATGTATATTCATTGTGATGATATTCAATTAAAGTCACACGAGCCCTCGAACGTTTCCGCCGTTTGGTTCGGGGGTGTGACAATTATTTTTAGTATGCTGAGACAGGAAAACTTCGTTAGAAAATCATAACTCCTTCATCTGACATTTGTTTTCGTCTGTCCTTTCATTGTTGGACTACAATCGACGACAACTTCAATTCTCGTTTAGATTGTTTCGGCTAAATATCTCTCGATCTCATATTCGAACTTCGGGTTGTACACTGCTAAGTCGAGACTTCGAAAAATCATAACTTCCTCATACGAAGTCAGATTTAGGCGTTCTTTTCAAGGACGCTCTCAGTTTAACGTATTCTACGACTTTCGTTTAGATCGCTAAAGCTAAATATCGCTCTATCGTAAATTCACCATTTACGTCGCATTGTGTCGTGCTGGTTCTATCGCGAAACTTCGACAGGTCATAACTTCTTCATTATAACTCGGATTTCAGTGTTCTTTAGTTAGGATTATTTATTCTAAATAACCTTCTATCAAAAAGTCACTTTTGACGCTTGTCGTCTCTAAATTAACTAGCCCGAATCTGCGGGCGTTACACAAAACATGGCCCTTTCTGTAAACATCATGGTGATCTCCGTCACAAACTCCTTCCCCTGCCTCAGGTCCGAAAACTCTTGGGCCAACCTCTCGCACTCTACCCAAAACACATATCTAGTGTAGAACATCTTCGAGAACTGCTCCCAAGACACAGTAGCTCTTCGTTCAGCAGAACACGATCCCGTAACAAGTCTCCACCAATCCTTCACTCTGGACCTTAGGAGGTTCAGAGCGCACCTGACCTTCTGGTCAGCTGGGCAAGAACAAGTGAAAAATCATCCTTCAATATTATATAGCCACATCATGGCTACGATCAGGTTCTGAACTCCATCAAAAGGCAGGGGCTTCGTATTGTTGAAGTCCCGATACCGAAAAACCCGTCCAGTACCAATCCCTACAGTCGCGATACCAACTTGTAACATCCATAAAATTCATGAAAAAAATAAACTTTTAAAACCAATCCACAAGTCGTCATTGTTTACAAATTAGTTTTCAAAACATGTTTAATATCAGAGTTTTCCCAAAATCATAAAAACAGAACACGAGGAGGTGCACAATCACGCCTTTGCCTTCCTGCGATCATCTAAGGTACCTGAAACATAACCCAAAATTGTAAGCCCAAAGCTTAGTGAGTTCCCCCAAAATACCAACACATCACATAATCATAATAATAACAACAAACAACATGCATACAGATACTTCAGTCTGACTAGAACCCCCCATCGGCCTACACTCTACCTGGTATGCACACAAAACCTACAACATGACTGGTATGCCACATCGGGCCTTCAACCTATCTGGACCATTCTCCGGGCCTTCAGCATGACTAGTACGCCTCATTGGCCTTCAGTCTATACAGGCCACCATGGGTCTGTTGGCCTTCATCATAAAGCAGGACCGCCAAAACCCAACCACACATACACTGTGTCGACACACATATATAACAGACAAGGATACAAATAACCAGACAGTAAACAAACTGACCAATCTTATAGATCACTAAGCATAACATCATCCTATCTACCAGGATACTGATCTAACATATCACTATAGTATACAATCATACGATAAACCAGGATAATAATACAAAGGGTCGGTCTTGGAGCCTTCGACCCGTAAGTACAGTTAGGAAAACTTACCTCATAAATCTGAACAGATAGCAGAAAAGAATATTGCCCCACAAGTCCACTTTATAGATCACCTATACAAATGGAAAGACCCAACCTTAGGCTACATACAAATACCCAAATAACCCCCCAGGGTCAACGTAGGTCAAAAGTCAACGGAAAGCCAATGGTCAACAGACCGTCAACCCAGCTGAGTACGCCCACCGTACTCAGCCTCCGCGGCCCGCGTACTCTGCCTTGACCAAAAAGCAGGCAACTGACCACCTACGTCCAACATACGTTGTGGCCATGCAAACCTCCATTAAGCTCTTAATACATCAAGTCCAAACATCCCAATTCAGATCTAAGCCTAAAAAGGTGTCCCAAACCATAAAGTTTCCAACTTTATGGTTATGCATGCCTTAATAAGTCCTTAACCCAAAACCCTAGTTTGTCTTAACCGCTTAAGACCTTTATAATATTCATGCAAAAACTAAATGGACTAAGATAAATATTTTACAACCTAAAGCATCTTAAATCTTCTAAAAGGACAGATCCTTTGGTCATAGAGTATTTAAACTCATCAAGGCCAAGAAAAGGGACATAAGCACATAAAACTTCCCATAGCAAGATCTTAGGGAAATACAAGTAAAGGTTAGAGCTTTATACCTTCTGGAGCTTCCTAAGGAGGCAAGGATCTCAGATCTACAAGCTAGCTTCCACACCAATGCTCCTCAATGAACCTTCTTCTTTCTTGTACGCACTAAGAGCACACACTTAAGCTCAAAATACACAGTCAAGGGCTAGGGTTTGCCTAAAAACACACAATAAGAGGTGAGGCTGAAAAGGTGAGGGAAATGAGGCTATAACGATGGTTATATAGGGGCTTAGCCCTAAAATTTAGGGTTTCCACACCTGGTGAGTACGCCCAGCGTACATTGATGTACGCATGGCATACTCCCACTTCTCCAAAATTACAACTTTTCCAGTAGACCTTCCAATGGGCAATTCCTTCTACTTAGGGACCGAAATGCAATACAAAAATATTCCAAATTTGATTTTAGAAATACCTGAATCCGGGGATATTACATCCTAGATGCAGATAAGGAAATCATTTGAATTGAGATTAAATATATTGTTTAATTAATTAAAATCTAGCTTTTCCTGCAAGATACCTAAACAATAATATAGGACCCATTGGCTCATTATTTTCGTTCATGACCTTCCTAAGAAGCATAGGAGTGAAATTTCCTTCTCCTCCCTCTATCTCCTTTTCATTCTAGGGTTTCCAGCATTTTAGGTACAAACCGTTAGAGGCAATAAACTTTTGGTGCTTTCTTTCAAAGATTTTCAAGAGGGATATTGATGTGATTATTTTCTACAATAACTAAGAGGTATGTAAGCCTAATCCTATATATATATATATATATATATATATATATATATATATATATATATATATATATATATATATATATATACACTTTGATTATAATAGGTTAACATTAGGGTTCTTGATGTTCATAGTTTATTGCTATCAATATAGAAAACATAAATCCAAATAAGTTTCATGTGAACTTAAGAGTTAAGTAAATTTTCTTCTCATGCATAGATTTATAACCTATAAAACTCATCGGTGGTATCAGAACCATAGTGTTCTAGTGGATTGTGCACAATCGTTAATAGATCAAAATTAGTGTTTATAAAAAATAAACCATAAAGGCTTGAATTTTCGCATAAGGCTAGCGTTCGAGAAAAACCCTAGCATCCACCCCTTAAATTTCATAAATGGATAAGGTTCCTTAGGTTTTTCTAGTTTCGTTAATTATTGTTTTAAAAGTCTTAAAATATAATAATTAAAATTGGATAACCCAAAACCTTAATTTTCGACAATTAGAATGCTTTTGAATTACGAGTATATTTGAATTATTTTAGTAATTGTTTAACAGAAAATAATTATTTAATCCATAAATTATTTAAATTAATTTAATTCAAATTTTAATTAAAAGATAACGATTAAATCATAAATGATTTAAATTAATTTAATTAAAGGTTAACTAAAAGATAAAGATTAAATAATAGTTGGTTTAAATTTAATTAAATTAAAAGTTTGATTTAAATAATTAATATTTAAACCTTGTATTGTGAAACCTTATATATATATATATATATATATATATATATATATATATATATATATATATATATATATATATATATATATATATATATATATATATATATATAGTTAATTACTATATGTATAAGATTAAGTGAATCGCAAGTACGCCTCATTCATGAATCCATATTATAAAGGATGGGGTATAAGGAAACGACCTATAAAATGGTTGTTGAATGAGTGTCCATTCCCACCCACCGCTCCTTTGTTTGGTGGAGGGTCATTAGCAGAATGGGTTCGATTGGACATAACCTCATTAAAAGTATAATGATATAAAAGTACTAAAACATTTATTAAAAATCTTACTCTAGTTAGTATAGGAAAAATGTGAAAGTATGTTAATCTATGAAAATGCACATCATACTTTATATGTCCTTAGTGGAGTGTGTGTGGTTAACTGACCCACTAATATGGACTATAAAGAGATATGATGGAGCATCTCAGAAATTATTATTGTTGATGGAGCATGGGTGGTTTACCAGCACATCAATTTGAGATGATAAAAGACCTCGAGGTTGCCAAACAGGATTGCAAGGTTATTCACATATCGTTTGTGATCCTCGACATCATAGTCACAAAAGTGAGAGCTTAATCTGAGATTAAACAAGACATTGATAAGATTCAATGAATCTCAAAAGATCAAGGAGTTTCATAAGATTTGAATTGGTAAAAGCCTTACCTACCTAAAACCGATTTGAATTTGATTACGACATCCTTCTTCAAAGTTTGAACCAATAATATGGATACTAGCCTTAATTTAAATTTATGGGTTAATAATTGAGGATTACAGTCAACTAACTTAAATTCTCTTTTCTCAATATTATAGATGTCAAATGAAGATAGAAATAGTCTTCCTCATTCTTTTGGAAATGGTTTTCCTCTTCCTTCTGAAGATGATCTTCCACATTATGATCAAGGTGAAAATGTTTTCCCTTCTTTGGGAATTGGTGGAATTGGACATTGTGCTTATTCAACTCTTCCACCTCCTCCTGTAGAGACTCTCCCAACATCACGTTGTCCTCAAGTTGAAGGATACGAAACTACTCAAGCCCTATTGGCATGTAGACATCAAGATAGAAATTTTGTGTGTGTGCATGTACTAAAAATGAAATCATACATAGAAAAGTTAGATACAATGGGTGTCAATTTCCCAAGGGAGAAAGCCATCAATTTGGTTCTTCATTCGCTTCCAAATTCATATGATCAGTTCATTGAGAACTTTTATATGAAGAATATCGATGTGACCCTAAATTGATCTGACCCAGATGTTGATTGTTGTTGAAGCATATATATATACATAAGCAACTTCTAGAGCCAACTCAAATAAATAGAGGGAACCAACGAATTCACTAACAACTATCTAATTCATCAGATCAATCAATCGTATTAGATTTTGGAACAACAACAAAAGAAACAATATCTTCAATCACGTATATGAGAGCAACTATCATTCTATAGGTGATTACAAACATTTATGATCGACTCAATTGAAACGACCACTTTAGGTTTGGAACAACAATCTATTCAATTGAAATTTGTTCGATAAATTAATCTTCATCCTTTTACAAAAATCAATTCTATTTAATTGGCAGATATAGAGATTAGTACAACAATTAATTCAACTGAAATTGAGAATATACGTGATTGTAATTAATTGGAAAATATTTAAAAAATTCTTCCTGAGATTGATTATTTTTTCATATTTTATAGAGAGTGGTACAACAAACCCTTCTTTTGAATACAATAAATTTGCAACTATAGGTAATCAGTTAGGATAGTTATGTTCAGTTGTACTAATTATGCACTTGACACTAAGAAATCTTGTGAAATAACATATGCATCAATCTAGTGCATATGTTTACCTAAAAAAAGTTCAATGTATAGTTCATTGGTTCACTATAAATTAGTAACTTGGATTTGGTAATTGACTTAAGTATATGACATATTATATAATTACCTAATTGGTATTTTATATAACTAAGTAACAAGTTTCTTAATGTCAAATGCATAATGCACATCACTGAACATTAAATTAAAAAATCTTTTCTTCTTGTAAACAGATGCAAAGGTTGATGCATATGTTTTTTCACATGATTTTTTTTTTTAAAATCAAATGCATAATGCATAAGCACTAAGTACACATGTAGGTTAAGTTTCTTAATTTCAACGATATACACCATCTACACCTCCATCTGAATCTAAATTTGTAAATGACTCTATATCATATAACAATCATCAGTAGTACTTATTTCCTAATAATCAACATCATAAGTACTGTAATAGATAGTATCAAAACAATGTTTGACTAAGATAATACTAGGGGTAATAACAACCATACCCAACAAAATTCTCATGTTAATATATAATTTGCAAATAAAAAATCTATAGAAGGACTCATTAATACTCATAAACTTGCAATCCATATCACAATTACACTAAACTACCATTATACGACAAGTCATTATCACATGGGCAAAATCGTCCATGTGACATATGACCCAATAAAAAGTGAAATCGGAACCAACTAACTTTACCATGGGAATATCCAAATGATTATGTTTCTTTGTTTATAGTCATATTTGAATAAAAAAAATTGAATCAAAGAACTATACACTTACAATTTTAAAAAGAAAAATGTCAAGTGCATTTATATTAAATTATAAATTATTCAAATACATAATGCCCTTGACTGAACTTTAAATTTCTAAATATTTTTCTAGATAACATGTGCATTGAATTGATACATATATATATTTTTCACATGGTTTCTTAAATTCAATTGTACAGTGTGCAGTGACTAAGTGCACATGTTGGTAAACTTTCTTAATTTAAAGAATGCCATATTTCTATCTACATATGCACATGTATATGATATAAATCTATGACATAACCATATATACATATGCGTATAGAGAGGCATAAGTGTACATGGATATACAAATGCATAAGTGCACATGGATATGAACATGCATATTACACAAATTTGGTATATATATATATATATATATATATATATATATATGTATATGTATACATTTATATGTATATGCATATGCATCATACACATATGTATATAAGTATATGCATATATGCATATTAAAATGCATAAGCATATGAATATGTATACATTTATATGCATATGTGCATATTAATAAGCATAAATATATCACATGCACACACATATGTGATTTCTAGTGCATATTAATAAGAACTTTCACTTTGGTGATTTGTAGTGAAAAATTGTTCGGTTTTGGGACCGGTTCCGTTGAATCTGTTTAGGAAGCCTTTGGTTGTTGAAGACATTACTTTGGTACTTCCTTGCTACTCGAATTGCTTTCGTTTTGGGATATAAAGTTGGATTTTTTGTTCACTATGCATATATTCTAAAGTGCTTTTCGTTTTTGCAACATACTTATGTTGTGCATAAGTATGTTCCAATTTTTTTTCTACATTTTTGGATATTTCATGTGGTATAGGTACTAGCTGCAACTAAGAAGAGGGTAAGTCCTTTCTTTAAAATTTAATTTCTTTATTAAATATTTATACAAAAAACAACTTTGTTTTTAGTTAAATTATATGGAATGTAGCTTATATTTGACTATATATGTAGATTAGTGATGAGCAGTATTAAGAAAAGAACGCATTTGCCAGAATGTTCAAGTAATTCCATAAAAAAAAAAAAATTAACTGTAAGTATCCTCTATTTTATACCAATATATATAAGAAGTAAACTTTAGTAAAATTATGATCTTACCCTTTGTAAATATCAAATTTTGAGATTCCGGAAACATGTCCTCAACTCTAGCAATTCACTTGTCCAAAAATTGTGTCCACAATTTGAACCATTATTGCTTATTATTATTATTATTATTATTATTATATATATATATATATATATATATATATATATATATATATATATATATATATATATATATATATATATATATATTAAAGTTATGAAGAAAAGGAATAGTAAACTTGCAATTTTTTGGCAGAATTGGTCCTTGTACTATTTTACTCATTTTGACGCTTTTGGTCCTTGTAATCAATATTTTTATACTTTTTAGGAACCTTTTAATATTTAAAGTTTGGCCACAAAACTTTAACGGTTTGACAACTTTGATCCCTTTTCTAAAAAGTTGCTAATTCCTACCCCTTTAATTCTTTAGCCATTTTGACACTTCTGGTCCTTGCAGTACAAACTTTTACATTTTTCATTTTTGTTCCTTGTAATAAATTTTTTTACATTTTTTAGGAACCTTTTAATATTTAAAGTTTAGCCACAAAGATTTAATGGTTTGACAACTTTGATCCATTTTCTAAAAAGTTGCTAATTCCTACCCCTTTAATTCTTTAGCCATTTTGACACTTCTGGTCCTTACAGTCCAAACTTTTACATTTTTCACTTTTGTTCTTTGCAATCAATATTTTTACACTTTTTAGGAACCTTTTAATATTTAAAGTTTGGCACAAAACTTTAAAGGTTTGACAACTTTGATCCCTTTTCTAAAAAGTTGCTAATTTCAACCCCTTTAATTCTTTAGTCATTTTGACACTTCTGGTCCTTGTAGTCAAAAACTTTTACATTTTTTCATAAAAATGAAAAAAACGCTATGAGGCAAAGCCCGGGCTTTTCATTCTTGCACTTTCTACGTCTGTCATTTTATTGATTCGGAAACAAGATTGAAATCTTTTGGACCCCGCGTAGCGGGGGTAACCTTTCTAGTTGATGATGAATACGATTTGAACTTTACATATCACGTTCAGCAACATATGATGACTTTGTATAAAAAATGAAAATGTAACTTGGACAGTATAATGAATCATATGTGATTAATTCAAAATTGAAAAAACAACTTCCAATATCTCCTTTATCACGTTCAAGTGGTTTTTGGACCATGTAGATGATGGTATTTGTGTGAAAAGTGACAACTTAATTTTGTTCCTTCTAGATTTTTTTGCTTGTACCTTCCCTCCTGATGACATTTGGTTATATTCACCTTTTAACTTACTTGTTATTTGTGTATCAAAAGTTTCGGCATCTTTCTATGAAACAAATAGGAAAAAAAAACAATATATCAATAAAATGCAATATATATTTATTAAAGTTTACTTCAAATTAATAAATTTTCAATATTATAATCGAACACTGATTTAGTAATTAGGTTTCTATGAAACAAATAAAAAACGAAAGCAACACATCATTAAAATAAATAAGATTTTTTTAAAAGTTTATTTCAAATTAATAAGTTTTTAATCTTTGCTTACGTTCAATCGCTTCGAAGCATTAGCACTGCCCAACGTCGATATGCAGAGGTCGGGTGGTGTTAGACACATCTCCATCCATAAAAATCCAAATTTGATATGGTTAGAGCAATGATCGACACTTTGATGGTTCGCTTATAACTCGGACCATCCCTATTTTATATTTTCGTTGCATGTTTGGTCCCTACCACTCTTAAAAAGAATATTTTGCCCTTAGAACTATTTTTATTTTTTTAATTATGTTTTTGTTATTCCAATTATTATTAAATAAATTAAAAAGCTATAACAAAATCAAATACACTTATTATAACCAAACATCAAGTGACCATCGTCTCATTCATCGTCGATCTACGAAGTATTACCGTCGGAGTTGACATAGAAAACAAATCATAAATCTTTAGTGACCTACGGAAATCGACTTTCAAAAACTGGTGTTGTACATAAGCATTAGAGTGCAACTTGATTTTGAGATTTCGAATCACAACTGAAACAAGGTGTCGGCTAGGGTTCCGACGAGAGAAGATATGAAACTGGCGATTTTTCTAGAGATGTTTCCGATAAGAAAAGAAATGAATGATATGCTAGGGTTTGGTTACTTGGAAATTTTCTATCCACAAATTGATAAACCAGTAGAGGGGGCGATGTTTCAATTTCCACGAGATTAGAGAGTTCCTTCGATCGTGGGTGGTAGTGCAACATCGACGTCGGAAACCATTCAACCCCTCACAATTAGAGGTTTGTTCTTTTGCTACCGAATAAATGGGGGACCCTTAAGGGATATGGTAGTCGATTGGATTTTAATTTCAATTGCATCTTCTGATTTTGTACTTGGATTTGGATTTGCATCTGCATCGTAGTTTACATTTTTGTTTAAGATTTGATTTTTAGGTTTTATTTGGGTTTTGGATCTGTGTTTGAGGTTGGTTATAGATGTATTTTTAGATTTATTATTGGAGATTATGTAGCTTTGTGTTGAGTTTTGAATGACTTTTATGGTATTTAATCTAAGCCGGAGATGATTACCGGTGCATACGCTGGGGATGGATCTATTACCGGAGATGGTAACCGGAGGTGGTGGAAGGAGTTGTAAGAGGATTGATGTGGGGTGGGTCATTTTTATAATAATATATTAATAATTTAATTTATTTAATAATTAATAAATAATTAATTAATAAATAAATAAAATTTTAATTAAAAAAAGAAATGGATGAGGGTAAATTAGTCTTTTTAGAATGGACATGTACCAAGCATGAACAAAATTATAAAGTAGGGACAGTCCAAGTTAAAAAAAAATTAATTAGGGACCAAACAAGCAGATTACCCTAAACCATAGGGACCATCTGCATAATTTACTCATATATATAAGGAAAATGACATAAAAACCCTTACGTTTTCAAAAAAAAATATCGGTTTTACCATTACATGTGTTTTATTTTCAGTAAAGCCGGATGTTTTTTTTTTAATTTGTTCATTTATACCCCTTTAGCCAGTTTCTATGAAACATATCGGTTACCTGATGCTAGTAAAGTCCTTAGGTTTTCAAAAATGTTCGAATTTACCATTAAGTTTTAAAAAATGTTCAAATTTACCCTTACTTTCATTATTATTTTGATTTTGATTTTGATTTTGATTTTGATTTTGATTTTGATTATTATTATTATTATTATTATTATTATTATTATTATCATCATCATCATCATCTTTAAATATTATTAAAAGAGAAACCTTATGACATCATCTTAAATAATATGGACCCTTGATTGTATTTCAATCTTATTTTTTTCATCCTTAGATCAAATTGTTGACATTATCTTTCCCATATGGAATGTATTTAATTCCAATAAATGTTTTCCAATCGTCAAACAATAACTTATATTCGTTGAAATGGAATGTATTTAATTCCAATAAAAGTTTTCCATATTACTAACAAACCATTTCAATCAAGGCATTAATATCAACCATTAATATAAATTTGTTTATATTAGTAAACCATTAATATAAAATCTATTTGTATTAGGAAATCATTAATACCAAAAAATCATATTCAAATTATCACATACATATACGATTCATCCTTCACTTATTTTCAATTGTTTCTTTTCTTCAAACTTTCTCCTACAACATCATTATTATTGCTTATAACTTTCATCATCATTCTCTGCTTTAAACATTCGCTCTTGTGCACTAGAATGTCAGTACCTTCTTTTGCTTTTTTTATTTTTTTTCGATTATTTTTTTGTTCCTATATCAAATATATGTATTCATATATTTCGATTTTCTTTGTCACAAATTATATGAAATCGGTTAACTACTTTTCTGAAACTTTTCAAATAAACAGGAAAATATATTACGTACCTTTAACAAAATAGAAAGTAACTATCTTGGTAACTGACATTAATTACGAAAATGTTACTTTTATATATTAGAGATGATTATGTTTTTTTAATTTTTATGTTATAAGATTCAGGTTAATTTTGACATGATTTTAAAATATCATTGAAATTATTATGTTTTTGTATATCATATCAAATTACTTTTTTATCTTTATATAGTAATAATAAAATTTATAAATTTACACAACAAATATACATATTTCGAATTTTGTAATATTATTATACCTTACAAAATACAACTCCCTCCAAAATAATTTTCGCCAGTAATTTCATCCATAATTTCACCAAATTTAAATTTGTATTTTCTTTATATAAAATTTTTTAATGATCCTGATTTTTTTCCTTCAAATGTATATCAAGCATTTACGTCTTAGATAATGTTGCCTCATTATAGCTATTATTTTCCAAAAATATATCCGTTTAATGAGGAATTTGATTTAATGAATGAAGTAAATGTTAATTAAAACGAGATATATATTTCATAATTATTACACGGGTATATTAAAAAAAATTAATATCAAGGTGTAAACATTAAACATTTTTAAAATGAAATCTTTCTAATACATACAAACGATGATGTTATACAATGAAATATAAAAATTGAATAGACTGAAAAAAAAAAAAACTATTAAGGCAATCAATATTGAAAATAACATAGCCATGAAAAATTATAAAGTAAGATAAAAATTATAAGATATTAAGAGATTTATAAAAAAAATACAATTAGTAAAAGCGTTACGGTTATTAGAAAAATTAAGACCGCTAAGATTAGTAAAAATACAAGATATATATATATATATATATATATATATATATATATATATATATATATATTTAAATAAATTATCATAATAGTAATGAAATGTCATTATTTGATATTTCATATAATTGAAAGATATACCAAGTTACATTGATGATATACTAAAGTTATTCAAAGTTGCGCCAAAACTAATGTAAAGTTCTTGTGAACACCAAATAAATAACACCAAACATAAAAGCTAGCACTTATATTCATAATCAATTTAAAATAAACCAATCATGATTTAGAAAAGAATCTTCATTATAATGATATACTAAAATTAAATCCATATAACATTTAACATTCTATAAATTATATTATATAACTTTATTTGAATAAATGAAATAGTTGTCAATATTTAATGTAGTGGAAAAAACAGTATATTGGTTATCAATATATGTTTGAATTGGGTAACCTTATTATGGAAGGAACGTATAGTTAAAATACTTATAATTATATAAAAATATCATAACTATATGAGACGAAGAAGGTCGTTCAACTAATAAAACAAAAAATGTTGTCTACAAAGAGGTCTTTCAATGATTATAGATATTTATCATTTTTAATGTATTTTCTATACATTTAAATAATACCAATAACCATATATATATATATATATATATATATATATATATATATATATATATATATATATATATATATATCATTATGCAATATCTATAGACGATTATATGTTTTTTATGCGGTCCCCGCGTTTAACGCGAGCTATAATCCAGTTATTATTATTATTACTAGATGTACAAATGAAACAAAGAACAAAGTCACCCCTTACTCTGAGTGTATTTCATGGCCCTTTTTCTCTCTATCTACATTTGTGAGTCAGAGAAGTATAATGATGAACAAGGCGCTAGGAAAGGGAAGTCCTCCTAAAAAAAACTTTGAATTTGAGAGATCTAGTAGACATGACCCCTTCCACTGTGCTTGATTGAAACTTTGGCATCAAACCCAAATTTTTACACAACCAAGCGACTCTCGAGAAAAAGATCATACATCGCACAAATGAAAAAAACCCATCATGATTATGCTCTTGTTGGTTGTAAATTGGCAATTTAGGTTCGGATTTCCCCATTTGCAACACATCAGTGTAATCGCTACCTCTTTCCCCCTTTGTTTCCACTTAATTATCAACCTTTTTTCCTCTAAAATTAATATATTTGATTGAAGTCGAAGTTATGTGAGATGATGAGAGACTAACCAAAACTATTGATGGGTACACAGTCTCTTCTTATATATATATATATATATATATATATATATATATATATATATATATATATATATATATATATAGTTTTAGCACAACTGTAACTAGCATTGAGGAGGAAGCACCTGATATGTACCACAACTACTGATAGGTTTGAGCCATAAGAACATTCCTATGTGCACATACAAACCCTAATGCTTGGATCTAGGTTTCTCTAATAAACATGCTTTTCATCCAAGACTTGCAAACCCTAGATATATGATATACAAATCGAAATTTACATGATAAAGTAGATCTAGATGATTACCTCTTCTTGAAAGCTTGAATCTTGTTATCCTTGGAGCTTATAGTCACAAGTGTCACTCCTCTAATGGCTTACAAACACCAAGAAGCAAGAGGATGATTTGGAGAGAGGTTGTGGCACAAAATCGGCTCTAGGAACTCCTTAGGGTTTTTGGTCGCCGATTTCTGTAGCCCGTAGGTCCTTTAAATACTTGAGCTACTAGGGTTACAGCCTAAAACCCTAACTGTATTACTTAGGCCTTAATCAGTCCAAGGATCCACAGCCCAAAACCGACTATCACACCATTGACAGTTCTAGTCCCCTTTATTTAATTAATCTCTTTGAGTCATAAAAACATTCCTATGTGCACATACAAACCCTAATGCTTGGATCTAGGTTTCTCTAATGAATATGCTTTTCATCTAAGACTTGCAAACCCTAGATCTATGATATATAAATCGAAATTTACATGACAAAGTAGATCTAGATGATTACCTCTTCTGGAAAGCTTGAATCTTCTTATCCTTGGAGCTTAGAGTCACAAGTGTCACTCCTCTAATGGCTTACAAACACCAAGAATCAAGAGGATGATTTGGAGAGAGGTTGTGGCACAAAATCGGCTCTAGGAACTCCTTAGGGTTTCTGGTCGCCAATTTCTGTATCCCCTAGGTCCTTTAAATACTTGAGATACTAGGGTTACAGCCTAAAACCCTAATTGGATTACTTAGGCCTTAAGAAGTCCAAGGATCCTTCTAGATTAGGGCTTAGACGAATTCAAGGAGTCCATACACCTTAATTTCGTCCACCCCATGATCCATAAGGATCCACAGCCCAAAACCAACTATCACATAATTGATAGTTCTAGTCCCCTTTATTTAATTAATCTCTTTTAACCATAGAATTAATTCTTGTCTAATATTAATTAAACTATATGATTTCTCCTTTAATATATTAATCATATAATTTATTAATAAACCATAATAACCTCTTTATTTATAAATCATCCTATCATGTTGCTCTGGTGAAGGCAACCCAAAAGGACTATGCACAACCGACTCAAGTACTTACCAAATATAGTTACGGGCTTAGACACAAATCCAACAGTCTTTAACATAGATAAGTTTAGTAACTATAAATGTAAGCACAATCCGATTAGCAATCGTAGCTCTCAAAGACGTTGTCAAACTCTGATCTTATCAGTAACCTGTCCTTTCGATAAGGGATCGTATAGTCCTGTGTTCTAGATATCGTGCGGACAATCACATGGAACATAGTCATACTTATTGTCCAGCAATTTATTTCTCGACCTCATATTCATTTGACATAGAAATTAATTGAACACATCAATTCAGTCCTAACCGGGCCCGACACATAAGTCAAATTAAATCATCAAGAGGCCCTTATGTCGCTTTTATCCTCTTAGGATAAAAGGAAAAGATAAACTTCGACTTATATGCATTTACTATTCACTAATCAAATTACACACAACAATGTGTTTTATGACATCAAGTTAGTGATGCGTTTTTGCAGTATCGATGCATAACCAATCAGCAAACAATAAACCATATATCTAGGTTTTAAGACCATATGATATTATCGTCTTGCGATCACTCATGATAAATTCCATGAAGTGATTCCAGCAAGCGTGGGTTTATTCCAATGCTCAAAACTTATTCATAAGCACTCGTGAATGTTGTAGCAAACCTTTTCTATGTCTAATACCTTTTAGACAATCTACACACCTATTCATGAAAGTCTTCATTCATACCTATTTCCAACATATGAACGATTGTGGACCGTTCGAATAAGTCGATTATTCTCAAATAACTCAATTATTCAGGAAGTCAAAACATGCAAAGTGAAACAATAGTTAAACAATTAACATAAGACAATAACTTTACTTATAAATAATACTCATTTATTTAATCATCAAATTTCGGTTACATTTACCTATTACACGTTTCTAAACCATCTAATCTAAACTAATATCGTCCTTCAGCCCAATGCTCCTAGCGTGCTGCAAGTGTTTAACCCTATTCAGTCCCTTCGTAAGCGGATTTTTTGGGTTATCCTCTGACGATACCCTCTTCACTACGAGGAGTCCTTCTTCTACACGATGTCGAATAAAATGATATTTTCTGTCGATATGTCAAGATCTACAATGATCCCTCGGTTCCTTGGTCAAGCCAACTACTCCTTCATTATCATAGAAAATTTCCATGGGCTCCTTTATGACAGGCACAACTCCAAGGTCTCCAATGAAGTTCTTCAACCATATCGCCTCCTTTGAGGCTGCGCTCACTGCAATATACTCTGATTCGCACGTTAAATCAGCTATGGTTTCTTGCTTGGAACTTTTCTAAGTCACTGCTCATCCATTAAGGGTAAAGACCCAGCCCGACTGCGAATGGTAGTTGTCCCTGTCGGTCTGAAAACTAACATCATTATACCCTCGCACCTTTAAGTCATCTGTAACGCCTGTGTTTCCGGGCTTGCCACTTTTAGCAATATAATAGTCTAGGTTAACCTCTGTAACCCGTTGTGAGATAATAATAAGATTGTATTATTTGAGTATTGTGTGTTTTGTGCTTAATTGCTTAATTATGTGGTTTGATTAATTAAGAATAAAAATAAGCGTCAAAATTTAAGTGTAAAATAAACTTAATATATTTGGTTAATGTTGTAGTAGTTGAAACGAGGTTTCCGAATATATATAGAACGCCCAAATCTGACTTCGTATGAGGAAGTTATGATTTATCGAAGTTCCGGCTTAGCGATATACAGCCTCTTTTACTCGATTAGAGATCGAGCGGTTGTTAGCCGAAGCAATCTAAATGAGAATCGAAGATCTCATTGTTGGTATCGAAGCAATAAAAAGTTAGGCGAGAACGGACGTCAAACGAAGAAGTTATGAAGTTATAACGAAAGTTTCTGTCCCGGCCTATTAAAAATAATTAATAAAAATAAAGTCAAAATTAGCCGACGGAGTCTAAACGAAAGTCGTAGAGCATGGTCTCACCTTTCCGTGGATATAAAGAACGTCGAAAACGGAGTTCGTATGAAGAAGTTATGAATTTCCGAAGTTTATTAATCATTTTGTATTTATTTTTAATTCAAAATTCGGAAGCATTATCCGAACGAGTCATTGATCTGATCCGAGGTACGCGCCGCGTACTCGAGTACGCCCCGCGTACTCCGAGGGTGTCGACATCGCTGCAAGTGGCTTCGGATGACGCATGCGCTTACGACCATTGGAGCAGTACGCGTTGCGTACTGCTGTACGCCCCGCGTAATTGAGGCTTCCAGCCTCTATATAAAGGATCCGAAGACAGCCTTCTTTGTTGTTCAATTTCTTCTCTTCTCTCTAGTCTTTTGCATCGTTTTGCGTGCCGATTCCACCCCGAAGCCCCGGTATCATACTCTAGCCCCGAGGCAAGTCCCGAGACCCTGAAGATCCCGAGAAGTGCGGTTCCCGAGTCGAAGCTCTGCCCGCGAGAAGTTCGATTTTCGAGAAGATCTTCCAGATCTGCTGTGGATTACTACTTCTATAAGCCGTAGTGCTGTCCGATCATCTTCTGATCAAGTGAGTGTATACTACCTTTCATAAACACAATAATAATACGAGTTTGGTTCGAGTGTATTAATTATATTGTTGTTTATAAGTGTGAGTGTGTAGTTATTTCTTCTAATACAATAATACGAAGTATTTTATATAAAAATACGTGCTATATGTATATATTTGGTTGTGTTATGTGTGAATGTGTATTCACTCTCTTCTATCTTATAGATCTGCTTATTTCTTTATGAGATATGTGTTATGTGTGTGTGTGCCTCATCTGTTATGTGATATATGTGTTGATTAAAGCATGCTATACAGGTTTTCTTTAAACTATGTATACAAATGTATATTTTTATCTACTAATATGTTGGGTAGAACATGGGTAGACAGTTGGTGTGTAATAAACAGATGAGAGGCCTCGTTGTTGTTTGATTGAGTCATCTAGCGGAGTTTAGATGACGACCACTGGCTATTCTAGACAGTCTTGTGGAAACATTAGCAGGTTCGCCACCTGTAGGTGTTAATGAACTTGGGTGTTCATTCGCTGTACTCCATCCCCCTCATGGTTGCCTTATTTGACTTATATTGCTGAGGTACCCCCGAAGCATGTGTTGTCGCCCCGATGAAATATTCTTAGACTAGGTCCCTTATGTTAGTTGTTTTAGGGACATTAAAGTGAGAATAACGGGAATGGGTAATTGGGTTATTGTTGGTTGGTGAAAATTAAAAATGATATTTATTGTGGGTTGAAAACCCTATATGCTCACCAGGCTCCCAAGCCTGACCCACTCAGTTTTAAATTGTATTACAGGTAGTGGCGGAAGGGCATGAGATGGATGAACCATCAAGTTGTTTTGTTTACAAGTCTGCATATGTTTATATTTGTTATATGACTTGTAATGTATTCGTTTATGCTTATTGGTCTGTATCGGAACATGACACCCCAAGTTTTGATTATAATGAAAATACATTTCTTTTATGAAATGCTTCGGTAAACAATGTTTTATCATGTTTTGTTTTTGGGAACAAATTCCGCAACTCTTTCAAATCAAAAGGATTTACTCTGAAAATATTAAAAAGCATAAATGAAAATCGGTCTTTTCTAGCCGAGATTTTGGGGATGTCACATCATCACTCCCATCGAGGACTAGAAACCATTCCTTGGTCCTCTGAAGGTACTTAAGAATATTCTTGACCGCGGTCCAATGTGCTTTGCCAGGGTTCCCTTGATATCTTGTAACAGCCCGGATTTCCAGGTATCTTTTATGTTTTCAATTTTTGATGTTTGTGAGGGGACTCGGCAAGTTGGAGCTCAGACTCGCCGAGTAGGATCGCGATTCTGGACGCGGGTTCGTGCCTGGACTCGACGAGTCTAGGGTATGGACTCGGCGAGTCCGTGCTGTTTAATGAAACCCTAATTTCTCGGGTTTGGGAGCTATTTAAAGGGCCTTATGGCCGTCATTTGTGCTCACCAGTCCCTTGAGTGAAACCCTAATCGAGTGTGAGCGTTTGGAGCAAAGTAGAAGGCCATTATTGAGCTTGGAAGTGTCATCTTGCAAGGGAAAGGGAGGATCAGCTAAGGGAAGGCAAGGGGAGCCACTTTCTGAGAGTTTGGAGTCCAGAACATCGCTATTGTGGTAATATCTTCGAGCTTTCCTCTTCTATGTTGATGTTTGCATTGATTTAGGGCTTATTGAGCCCTTTTGTGGCTAGATCTAGTGCTCCCTTGGTCCCTTAAGCGATTCAGACCATAGATCTGGACCCTTGGAGGTAAAGAGTGTCCCTTTGCCCAAGCTTTTTGTGAATCAATGGAGGTTTTGGATTGGAATCCTTATGCCTTAGGTCAAAATGCCATTTATGAGCCATGGGGTGTGTTACGAGCACCAAGGACTTTACGTGATGAATCAGTCTAGGAAGGCCAGATCTATGAATTGTTGGAACAGATCTGACCTTAGAAGCAAGTTTGAGTGATTGCATGGCATGAACTCGCCGAGTCTGATGATCCGACTCGGCGAGTAGCTTGAAGATTGCCTCAGATCGCCCAGTGGGTGATCCAGTCGAGTCATGGGGTTGACTCAGTGAGTCAGGGCGAGTCTGAGAGGGTTGACAGGTGGTCTGAGTTGAACTGGGACTTGCCGAGTTCTTCTTGAGACTCGGCGAGTTGAGTCGGGGTGGCCCCGTGATTCTTCCAGGTGGAACTCGTCGGGTCAGGGGGAGTACTCGACGTGTCAAAAGGGAATCCTAGAGAGTTTGGTGAAAACGTCTAGACTCGCCGAGTCGCCAAAGTGCACTCGCCGAGTCCGGTTAAAGTTGACCGCTGACCATTGACCAAGAGTTGACTAGTGTTGACTTAAAAAGGGTAGTCAACCTTAGTGGTAAAAATGTTAATAAGAGGCGTATGATGATATAGGGAGATTGTAGCTCGGAGGATCGAGCACGTGTGATTTCGGGATTTGCTAGCTATCGATATTCTCGAGGTGAGTCTTCTCACTATACTGTACCCGGAAGGGTTTTGACTGTGTGATAGGAAGGTCGGATATGGTATGATACGTATGTGCTATATGTGAAAAGTTAATTGTTATATGCCCTAAGTATAATATGCTTGTTATGGGCCGGAAGGCATTGTAATGTGGACCGTAAGGTTGGTGTGGGTAGGACCGGAAGGTTTACCCAGCAGGGACGGAAGTCCCCTAAGACACATGGACCGGAAGGTCAGGGCCTGGAAAGGAGTATGTGCGTAAGTTGTATTTTGGGGAACTCACTAAGCATTTATGCTTACAGTTGTTGTGTATGTGTTTCAGGTACTAGCGAGGACCGTGGGAAGGCGCCGGCGTGATCTGTACACACTGATGGATGATTTATGATCTTGGGATTTATATGATTGTATTATGACATGATACGTTGGATATTTATGCCTTGTTTTGGATGAAAATACATTTTTAGAAATGAAAAAAAATTGTTTTGAAATTTCCGTTGTAACAATTTGGTATCAGAGCCTTGGTTTGAGAGATTCGGGTACACCTTCGGGCGTAACTGAACTCAAACCGGCGATTTGAGGAAAACTTTTAAAAAAACAAAGGCATAAAATTTTTATAAAGGATTTGTGGTAAACAAAAATGAAGCAGTGTGTACGATCAGCCAGCGCCCAAACGGTAAGGATCCCCAAAATACCCTTACAATGATGTGTTAAGAGATATGATATGATATGAATTGTTATGCATGCTAGAAGACTAGGTATTCATGATAGGACTAGAGTGGCCTGATTTGTGATGCCTTAGTCTAGGGAAGTCTGTTGCTATGAGATGCTTTGTAAGCGAGCGGGTGGTTAGTGAATAACAAGAGTAGAGTACTCAGGATCCGGGGTTTGGGGAGGAGGACTTGGGGTGAATGCTGATGCGGTGTGGTCGGTAGTATTGGGCCCGTACTACCGAAGACACCGGGTCAGTAGGCGACCCAAGTAAGAATCCCTGGGTATCGGAGACTGAGTAGGGTTGCGTTATCGAGTGCGTTTATGCTCGATAGAGTCTCTGATGGTTCTATGTTGTATTTCAGAGGCATCATGGTTGGATCACGCCACAGACCGAGTACGAGCAGTGTGAGTGACGAGGAGATTCGTCGGATGATTCATGAGGAAGTGGCTGTAGCGATCCGGGCTGAGATTCCGGAGATGTTTGGGTCTATTAAGACCACTTTGATGGAGACCTTTGATGAGCGGTATGCCGCGTTGACTGAGGCTGCAGCCGCTGCAGCTACCGCAGCTGTGGCCGCTGCCAGACCTCAGGGAGGTGACTCGTTGCTGTTTCGGGAGTTCAACAACACGAAGCCACCTGAGTTTGACGGGACGCAGGATCCGATCGCTGCGATGAGATGGATTGCTGATATCGAGGGATGCTTCTACACTTGTTCATGTCCGGAGCATCTGAGAGTACGGTTCGCCTTGAACCAGCTCCGTCTGGGAGCGAAGGATTGGTGGAAGTTTGTGACGACGAACTTCACTTTGGCAGAGATTTCAGCTGTGACGTGGGAGAGGTTTACCTCTATGTTCAGAGACGAGTACATTCCCCTAGTGGAGAGGGATCGGTTGGTTCAGGGGTTCTTGACCCTCAAGCAGGGTACCGATTCAGTTACGGTGATCACATGGAAGTTTCATGAGAGGGCGATGTTCTACCCCGAGCAGGTGTCCACAGAGCAGGCTCGGATGAGCCGGTATTTGGGTGTGTTGAGGAGGGATATCCGGGAGTTCGTGTCGAACTCAACATATCATACCTTTGCTGAGCTTCAGGTGAATGCCAGGAAGCGCGAGATTGAGTTGGAGACCCAGGCCAGGGAGGAGGCCGAGTCTCAACGGGTGGATCGGCGGCCGGCTCAGTCTCAGCTGGCAGCCAAGCGGACTAAGTCCGCCGATTCGAGGACAGGAGGTCCGAAGGGCCACACTTGCGGAAAGTGCGGCAAGGGTCACGAGGGGACATGTCGAGCAGGTGCTTGCTACAAGTGTGGCAAGGAGGGACACATCGCTAGGGATTGCCCCAAAGGGTTTATGGTTTGCTTTCATTGCAACCAGACCGGCCATCGGAAGGCCGAGTGCCCTCAGCTTCATCAGGGATCTGCACCTGCTGCCGGGGCTACTGAGATTCGACCAGTGAAGGCCGAGGCCCCGAGGGCTCGTGGGAGAGCTTTCCAGTTGACTGCGGAGGAGGTCCGCGCTGCGCCTGATGTTGTGGCAGGTATGCTTTATTCCATGTATTTATTTTGATGCTGAGATATTATGCTTATGTTATGATATGTGTAGGTACTTTCCTTGTGAATTCTGTACCTGCTTTAGTGTTATTTGACTCGGGTGCGAGTCGGTCTTTTGTATCTTTGGCCTTTAGTCGGCATATCAGTGTTAGCCGTGAGCCGTTGAGTCGGCCTCTGAGAGTTTCTATAGTTGAAGAGAGAGTGATTTGTGCCACGGAGGTTCTCCGGAGATGTGTATTAGAGATTTTCGGGGTTGAGTTTCCGATTGACCTGGTTCCTATTGCGATGGGTGATGTCTGTGTCATTGTGGGCATGGACTGGTTGAGCCGATTCGGCGCAGTTATCGACTGTGAGCTTCAGCTGGTGACCATACGAGACCCTAGTGGGGGAGTTCTTTCAGTGTACGGCGAGCGTACACGTTCGGGATCAGCTTTTTGTTCGGCCGCTAGGACGAGGCAGTGTCTACAGCAGGGCTGTAAGGGTTATGTGGCGTATGTGATGGATACGCGGGTGATTTCCGAGAGGCCGAGTTCAGTTGAGGAGGTTCCGGTAGTGCGCGAGTTTCCGGATGTATTTCCTGAGGAGTTGCCGGGTGTGCCTCCTGTGAGGCAAGTGGAGTTCAGTATCGATTTGGTTCCGGGGGTTGCGCCTATCGCTAAGGTGCCTTATCGTCTTGCACCTCCAGAGATGCAAGAGTTATCCTCGCAGCTTCAAGAGTTGCTGGGAAAGGGATTTATTCGGCCGAGCAGCTCGCCGTGGGGAGCACCTATTTTGTTCGTCAAGAAGAAGGATGGTTCACACCGGATGTGCATTGACTACCGGGAGTTGAACAAGCTAACGGTCAAGAACCGTTACCTGTTACCGAGGATCGACGATTTATTCGACCAGTTGCAGGGAGCATCTTGGTTCTCCAAGATTGATTTGAGGTCGGGATATCATCAGGTGAAAGTGCGGGATGACGACGTCCAGAAGACAGCGTTCAGGACGCGTTATGGGCATTATGAGTTTGTGGTGATGCCTTTTGGGCTCACCAATGCCCCGGCTGTGTTCATGGATCTCATGAACAGGGTATGCAGGCCAATGTTGGATCGGTCGGTGATTGTATTTATCGATGATATTCTGGTGTATTCGAGATCTAGAGAGCAGCATGAGGAGCATTTGAGGGAGGTCCTTGGGGTTTTAAGATCGGAGAAGCTTTATGCAAAGTTCTCCAAGTGTGATTTCTGGTTGCGGGAGGTCCAGTTCCAAGGGCATCTTGTTAATCAGGAAGGGATATTGGTCGATCCGGCCAAGGTTGAGGCGGTAATGAGTTGGGAGGTGCCAAAGTCACCCTCTGAGATCAGGAGTTTCCTTGGGTTGGCAGGGTATTATCGGAGATTTATCAAGGATTTCTCCAAGATCGCAGTGCCACTCACCAGATTGACCCGGAAGGGTGTTGCATTCTCATGGGGTCCCGAGCAGCAGACCTCCTTTGAGACACTTCACCAGAGGTTGTGCGAAGCCCCGGTATTAGCCCTCCCGGAAGGGATGGAGGATTTTGTAGTATATTGTGATGCATCGATTTTGGGGCTGGGTGCGGTGCTGATGCAGAGGGGGCACGTGATAGCATATGCATCGAGGCAGTTGCAGCCTCATGAGACGAGATATCCCACGCATGATCTAGAGTTGGGGGCAGTAGTGTTCGCCCTTAAGATCTGGCGTCACTACTTGTATGGGGTTCGGTGTACGATATACACGGACCATAAGAGTCTGAAGTATTTGATGGATCAGCCCAACCTAAATATGCGTCAGAGAAGATGGTTGGATGTGGTCAAGGATTATGATTGTGAGATCCTGTACCACCCAGGCAAGGCTAATGTGGTAGCCGATGCGTTGAGCCGCAGAGCGGAGAGCACTCCACTGCAGGATGTGTGTTTGAGATTGACCGTGATAGCTCCGGTACTGGATGCCATTCGTGGGGCACAGGCCGAGGCTGTGCGACCGGAGATGCAGAAGAGGGAACAGGTTGTTGGTTTGGTTTCAGAGTTCATTGCGGATGGTCGAGGGCTTATGACTTTTCAGGGTCGGATTTGGGTACCGTTTGTGGGCGGTACGCGTACTACTTTGATGGAAGAGGCTCATCGGTCGAAATTTTCGATCCATCCGGGGGCTACGAAGATGTATTTGGATTTGAGGAAAGAGTATTGGTGGCCCTGTATGAAGAGGGACGTCGCATGGTTTGTTGAGAGGTGCTTGACCTGCCGCAGGGTTAAGGCCGAGCACCAGAGACCGCATGGAAAGTTGCAGCCATTGGAGGTTCCCGAGTGGAAGTGGGAACAGATCACCATGGACTTCATCACCAAATTGCCGAGGACTGCCAGAGGAGTTGATGCAATTTGGGTGATCGTGGACAGGTTGACGAAGAGTGCTCACTTCCTTGCCATCAGTGAGAGTTCTTCAGCGGAAAAGTTGGCAGAGGTATATGTGAGGGAAGTGGTATCTCGGCATGGGGTGTCGATCTCGATTGTTGCGGACCGTGATGTGCGTTTCACTTCCAGATTCTGGAAGAAATTTCATGAGGAGCTGGGTACTAGAATGCATTTTAGTACAGCATATCATCCCCAAACAGACGGTCAGAGTGAGCGGACTATTCAGACGCTTGAGGACATGCTCCGAGCATGTATATTGGATTTTGGGGGTAGCTGGGATGCGTATTTACCCTTGCCAGAGTTTTCCTACAACAACAGCCATCATTCGAGCATTGGTATGCCACCCTTTGAGCTGTTGTATGGGAGGAGGTGTCGGACCCCCATTTGCTGGGGTGAGGTTGGGCTGAGAGTGATGGGTAGTACAGAGATCGTGCTTCAGATGACAGAGGAGATTCAGCAGGTCAGACAGAGGTTGTTGACCGCCCAGAGCCGACAGAAGAGTTATGCAGACAGACGTCGATCCGAGCTTGAGTTTCAGGTTGGTGATCTCGTTCTCCTGAAGGTCTCTCCTTGGAAAGGAGTGATTTGATTCAGGAAGAGGGGCAAATTGGGGCCCCGATATATTGGTCCATTCCGTGTGGTTGCGAGGGTAGGCCGGGTAGCCTATCGTTTGGATTTGCCAGCAGAGTTGGGGTAGATTCACGACACTTTTCATGTGTCGCAGCTGAGAAAGTGTATAGCCGATGAGTCGGCAGTGGTTCCATTAGAGGATATTTAGGTGAATGCGAGCCTGAATTATGCCAAGAGGCCGGTGGCCATCAGAGATCGGAAGATCAAGGTTCTGAGGAACAAGGAGGTACCCTTAGTGTTGGTTCAGTGGCAACATCGTAAGGGATCAGATATGACCTGGGAGCCGGAGCGAGAGATGCATGAGTAGCATCCGGAGCTATTTTCAGAGCGAGACTTCGAGGGCGAAGTCTAGTTCTAGCGGGGGAGAGTTGTAACAGCCCGGATTTCCAGGTATCTTTTATGTTTTCAATTTTTGATGTTTGTGAGGGGACTCGGTGAGTTGGAGCTCAGACTCACCAAGTAGGATCGCGATTCTGGACGTGGGTTCGCGCCTGGACTCGGCGAGTCTAGGGTATGGACTCGGCGAGTCCACGCTATTTAATGAAACCCTAATTTCTCGGGTTTGGGACCTATTTAAAGGGCCTTATGGCCGTCATTTGTGCTCACCAGTCCCTTGAGTGAAACCCTAATCGAGTGTGAGCGTTTGGAGCAAAGTAGAAGGCCATTATTGAGCTTGGAAGTGTCATCTTGCAAGGGAAAGGGAGGATCAGCTAAGGGAAGGCAAGGGGAGCCACTTTCTGAGAGTTTGGAGTCCAGAACATCGCTATTGTGGTAATATCTTCGAGCTATCCTCTTCTATGTTGATGTTTGCATTGATTTAGGGCTTATTGAGCCCTTTTGTGGCTAGATCTAGTGCTCCCTTGGTCCCTTAAGCGATTCAGACCATAGATCTGGACCCTTGGAGGTCCAGAGTGTCCCTTTGCCCAAGCTTTTTGTGAATCAATGGAGGTTTTGGATTGGAATCCTTATGCCTTAGGTCAAAATTCCATTTATGAGCCATGGGGTGTGTTATGAGCACCAAGATAAGGACTTTACGTGATGAATTAGTCTAGGAAGGCCAGATCTATGAATTGTTGGAACAGATCTGACCTTAGAAGCAAGTTTGAGTGATTGCATGGCATGAACTCGCCGAGTCTGATGATCCGACTCGGCGAGTAGCTTGAAGATTGCCTCAGATCGCCCAGTGGGTGATCCAGTCGAGTCATGGGGTTGACTCAGTGAATCAGGGCGAGTCTGAGAGGGTTGACAGGTGGTCTGAGTTGAACTGGGACTCGCCGAGTTGTTCTTGAGACTCGGCGAGTTGAGTCGGGGTGGCCCCGCGATTCTTCCATTCGGAACTCGTCGGGTCAGGGGGAGTACTCGACGTGTCAAAAGGGAATCCTAGAGAGTTTGGTGAAAACGTCTAGACTCGCCGAGTCGCCAAAGTGCACTCGCCGAGTCCGGTTAAAGTTGACCGTTGACCATTGACCAAGAGTTGACTAGTGTTGACTTAAAAAGGGTAGTCAACCTTAGTGGTAAAAATGTTAATAAGAGGCGTATGATGATATAGGGAGATTGTAGCTCGGAGGATCGAGCACGTGTGATTTCGGGATTTGCTAGCTATCGATATTCTCGAGGTGAGTCTTCTCACTATACTGTACCCGGAAGGGTTTTGACTGTGTGACAGGAAGGTCGGATATGGTATGATACGTATGTGCTATATGTGAAAAGTTAATTGTTATATGCCCTAAGTATAATATGCTTGTTATGGGCCGGAAGGCATTGTAATGTGGACCGTAAGGTTGGTGTGGGTAGGACCGGAAGGTTTACCCAGCAGGGACGGAAGTCCCCTAAGACACATGGACCGGAAGGTCAGGGCCTGGAAAGGAGTATGTGCATAAGTTGTATTTTGGGGAACTCACTAAGCATTTATGCTTACAGTTGTTGTGTATGTGTTTCAGGTACTAGCGAGGACCGTGGGAAGGCGTCGGTGTGATCTGTACACACTGATGGATGATTTATGATCTTGGGATTTATATGATTTTATTATGACATGATACATTGGATATTTATGCCTTGTTTTGGATGAAAATACATTTTTAGAAATGAAAAAAATTTGTTTTGAAATTTCCGTTGTAACATATCTGCGGACCATGCTCAAAGCAAAGGCCACATCAGGGTGAGTACAAGTCATAGCATACATGATCAAGCCAACTGCGGAAGCGTAAGGTACTTGGCTCATCTCAGCTATCTCGGCTTCGGTACTCGGACTTTTAGTCTTACTCAACTTGGCATTACTTTGGATCGGTAAATCCCCTTTCTTCAAATTCTCCATACTAAAACGTTTTAGTACCTTGTCCAAGTAAGTATTCTAACTAAGTCCTATTAGTCTCTTACTTCTGTCTCTCACTATCCTTATTCCCAAAATATAGGAAGCCTCTCAATGGTCCTTCATAGCGAAGCACTTCCCGAGCCAGGACTTAACCTCCTGCAATGTTGGGATGTCGTTTCCTATGAGTAGTATGTCATCGACATACAATACGAGGAAGCTAAATACACTCCCACTGGATTTGACATACACACATGATTCATCCTCTCTTGGTAGAAATCCAAACTCTTTGACTTTCTCATGGAAGCAAAGATTCCATCTACGAGACGCTTGCTTAAGTCCATAAATGGACTTCTCAAGCTTGCACACCCTATTGGGATGCTTCGCATTGACAAAACCCTCTGGCTGAGCCATGTAAACATCCTCAGCCAACTTCCCATTAAGGAAAGCGGTTTTGACATCCATTTTTCATATTTCATAATTATGAAATGCAGCAATGTCCAGCATCACCCTAGTAGATTTTATCTTGGCAACCGGTGAGATGGTTTCATCATAGTCAACTCTTGGAGTTTGAGTGAAACCCTTCGCGACCAATCGCGCCTTATATGTGTGCACATTCCCATCCATGTCAGTCTTCTTCTTGAAGATCCACTTGCACCCGACAGTCTTACGCCCGGGCACATGGTCAACCAAATTCCAAACTTGGTTGTCGTACATGGACTGAATCTCACTGTCCATCGACTCTTTCCATTTTACAGACCCCGGGCCTGCCATGGCTTCCTTATAGTTGTTAGGTTCATTCAAATTTATTAGTGTATTATCACTAATATACGCGTCCCCTTCTGTAGTAATATGAAAACCATACAACTGGAGTTGAACTCTAACTCTCTCGGAACGTCTAAGAGGTAATGACTCATCAATCAGTTCAACCGGGATTTCCTCCTCGGGTTGAGCGCCAACGTTAGAGGTTCCTTTATCGCTCAACTCTTGAATCTATTCAAGATCGATTTTCCTCCCACTGTCCCCTTGGCTTATGAGTTCTCGCTCTCGGAACACCCTTTCCTTGCAACGAAGACAACATTGTCACTCGGTTTATAGAAGAGATATCCAAAGGATTTATACGGGTAGCCGATGAAAATACACTACTCACTATGAGGTTCGAGCTTGTCGTGAGTCTCTCATCTTACAAAAGCCTCGCAACCCCAAACCTTGATATGTGCCAATGATGGAGCTTTCCCTGTCCACATCTCGTGAGGTGTTTTGGCAACCTTCTTCGTAGGGACTAAGTTAAGAATATGGGCGGTAGTCTTTAAGGCATACCCCCAGAATGAGATAGGTAGTGAAGAACGATGCATCATGGAACGAACCATGTCCAACAAGGTTCGATTACGCCTCTCAGCCACACCGTTCAACTGCGGTGTCCTAGGTGGCGTCAATCGCGAAACTATTCCGCATTCCTTGAGGTAGTCGTGGAATTCAAGACTTAGGTACTCTTCTCCTCGATCAGATCGAAGCATCTTGATTTTCCTGCCCAATTGATTCTCCACTTCTTGTAAAAACTCTTTGAACTTTTCAAAGGTTTCTGACTTGTGCTTGATTAAGTAGATATACTCATATCTACTATAGTCGTTGGTGAAAGTCACATAGAAGCGGTTTGCATCCCTTGTGGTAGATCTAAAGGGCCCACACACATCGGTGTGTATAAGATCCAATAGATCCTCGCCCCTTTCACAAGTACCAATGAAGGGTGACTTGGTCATCTTTCCAAGTAAACAAGACTCGCACACGTCATCGTCCCTAAGGTCGAATGACTCCAACACTCTATCCTTTTGGAGTTGGGCTATCCGTTTCTTGTTAACATGTCCAAGACGACAATGCCACAAGCATGCTTTATCCACACTATTGGAAGAATCCACACACATCACATCATTTCCTAAGTTATCTACAACCAGCACAGTTTCATAAATTCAATTACAAGGCAATGCTTCAAAACATAAAACACCATTTAGATAAGCATAAACAAAACCTTTCTCATTATCAAATGAATATCTAAATCCTTGTCTAAACAAACCATGAAATGAAATGATGTTTCTTTCCATATCTAGCGAATAGCAACAGTTATTTAAATCTAATCCTAATCCATTACTAAGTGCTATAGAATACACTCCAATCTTGGTGACAGGAGACGATCTTTTGTTCCCCATGATTAGATTTATCCTCCCACGCTCCATATCCCTATCTCTTCTTAGTCCCTACAAATCAGAACATATGTGAAAACCACATCCTGTATCAAGAACCCAAGAAATAGCATGTGACGAATCATTAGATTTAATTGTGTAAATACCTGCGAAAGATGGCTTGATCTTCCCATCCTTAATGGCTTGCAGATATTCCAGGCAACTTCTCTTCCAATGCCCTATCTTGTGGCAGTGGTGGCACTCTGCCTCCTTCGGGTTAGAGTTGGGCTTAGCAGAACCAACTTTAGTTCCACTAGAAGAGGTACCATCTTGGGATTTTCCCTTATGGTGGCTCGTTGAAGGAGCCTTCCTCTTCTTTCCCCTCCCTTGCCCAATGGCCAAAACAAGAGCAGCGGTTGGAGTGGGAGTTTATGCAATAGAATTATCCTTAAGATTGCTCTCAGCAGTCCTAAGCAAACCTTGAAGCTTGCTCAAGGTGACCTCTTCCTTATTCATGTGGTAGGTCATGCGGAACTGGTTGTAGCAGGGAGGCAAGGAGTGAAGGATAATGCCAATTGCCAGCTCTTCATCGAAGTTAACATTCAATTTCAGCAGGCGATCAACATATCTCTACATCTTTTGCAAATAAGCGGTAAGGAACTCTCCATTACCCATTTTGGTAGTGATCATCGAAGTGATGATCTCATACCTTTCTTGCCTTGCACTTTGGTGGTACCAGTCCACCAAGTCTTGATGCATCTCGTAGGGATAGTAGTCCTCATAGGAATTTTGTAGTTCAGCAGTCATAGTCGCTAGCATGATGCAATGGACATTCGTGGCATCACGCTCATGGGCCTCAAAGGCAACGATTTATTCGGGAGTAGCAATGTTGATGTTCACCTCTTTCAACTCCTTATCGAGGACATACTCTTTGTCCTCGTAACGAGTGACCATTCGGATGTTATGGATCCAATCATTGAAATTGGACCCGTCAAAGATCACTCTCCTACACAAGTTCATGAGTGAGAATGAGTCGGATGAGGTTGAGCCTGAAGCATTGTTGTTGTTTGAGTTCGACATCTGAAGAAGAAAATAACAAAGTTTAAATAGAAATGAATCCCTAATTAAACACCCAAAATGACAAATTAGGGCTAGCATCCAACAACATTATTTATATATTAGAAAAGGGATGTCGTAATTTAATATGCAAAGAATTTTAAGGTAAGTGAATGACGATTCACTAATTCTCCACCATGAAAAACAAAAGGAGATTAAGTTTTAAATGTATTGAAAACTCCTAGATTCCTTTGAGATTCATTGAACTTTTCAATGTCATGTTTCAATCTTGATATGCCCCTCAAGTTTGTGACTGGGATGCCGAGGATCAAAAAGCGGGTGTGAATAACCATGCAAATGTACATGGTGCCCTCATTGTTACAGTCACCTATTCGATGTGCTGTTAACCACACACGCTCCATCGAACTATGACAAACAACGAGTCACCCTTTGCCACCTTTTCTTAGCACCAATTAGTGTGACGGTTAACGACACACACTCCACTAACTTCTTAGCAAGGGTACAAAGTGTAATTTCATGGGATTGCATCAATTCACTTTGCCTAAAGTAACTAAAATTGGGAATTTTGTAAAAAAAACATTTAGTTACTTTATATAGATTCATTTTACTTATTAATGAGAAAGGGTTGCCCTATCCTACCCGTTCGGCTAACGACCCTCCACCAATCAAGGAAGCGGTAGGTGAGAGTGGACACCCATTAAATGACCATTTTATAGGCCATAACCTTATACCCCCCTTATAGATCGGCTTCGTCAATGAGGCCTACTAGCGGTAAAACTAGCATTTAAGTTATACATATATATATATATATATATATATATATATATATATATACACACACACACACACATTAATCTTATAATATTATAAAGTATAAGGTTGAATTTTAAACTTGTAACATTCTAGGGTTTTAAATTTAAATAGTTCAAATAAAACATTTTAATCATAAAATTTAAATTTCAAAACTTGAGGACAAGTTTTGAACTTTTTTAAAACACAAAGATCAAATAGCAAATAATTTTTAATTAAGCATTTAATTTAATAATTATCTAAATTTAACCTAGTCAATATTACTTGCAAGATAATTCAACACTTAATTTAAATAATCAAGTATTATCAAATAAGGAAACTATTATTTAAACAATTGGTAGTTATCTTTTGTTTTGATGAGGATATTGATAAAAAGGTAATAAAATTTGGATTTTATTAGACTAAAACAATTTAGGTAGTTATCCTTAAGCAAAACAGCAAAAAATCCTGAAATTCCCTCTGTCTGACGCTCCGACTTGCCGAGTCCCCTTATGGACTTGTCGAGTTCATCCTACTCACCGAGTCCACAATGGGACTCGCTGAGTTCATCAGGCAGAGAGCAAGAAAAATGATTTTTTAAGAAAGAATCAAAGCACAAAGCATCAAATTCAAGAGAAGCCAACCTGGCTCTGATACCACTAATAGGTTTGAGCCATAAGAACATTCCTATGTGCACATACAAACCCTAATGCTTGGATCTAGGTTTCTCTAATGAACATGCTTTTCATCCAAGACTTGCAAACCCTAGATCTATGATATACAAATCGAAATTTACATGACAAAGTAGATCTAGATGATTACCTCTTCTTGAAAGCTTGAATCTTCTTATCCTTGGAGCTTAGAGTCACAAGTGTCACTCCTCTAATGGATTACAAACACCAAGAAGCAAGAGGATGATTTGGAGAGAGGTTTTGGCACAAAATCGGCTCTAGGAACTCCTTAGGGTTTCGGGTCGCCGATTTCTGTAGCCCTTGGCTCCTTTAAATACTCTAGCTACTAGGGTTACAGCCTGAAACTCTAATTGGATTACTTAGGCCTTAAGCAGTCCAAGGATCCTTCTAGATGAGGGATTAGACGAATTCAAGGAGTCCATACACCTTAATTTCGTCCACCCCATGATCCATAAGGATCCACAGCCCAAAACCAACTATCATACAATTGACAGTTCTAGTCCCCTTTATTTAATTAATTTGTTTTAGCCATAGAATTAATTATTAATTAATCCTTGTCTAATATTAATTAAACTATATGATTTCTCCTTTAATATATTAATCATATAATATATTAATAAACCACAATAACCTCTTTATTTATAAATCATCTTATCATGTTGCTCTGGTGAAGGCAACCCAAAAGGACCATGTACAACCGGGTCAAGTACTTACCAAATATAGTTACAGGCTTAGACACTAATCCGACAACTACATCTTATATAAATCGATTAACATCAATTGGGGAAGACAATAAACAGTAGAAGGAAACGTAGGTGGGGGATTGAAGCCAACATGGCCAACTACATGGAAAGTGTAACCGGGTAACTAGTTGGTTACCTGCTAAATGGCAAATTTAACACAATTAATCAAAATATTAGGCACTAATGAACCTAAAAAATATTATGAAATTAGGCCCATTAGGGTTAATGTGATACTTAAGGGCTTTTATGACATTAACCCTAAAACCAATGTTATACATACATTTTTAAATGCATAAATATATCTTTATAGATAAAAATACATTTTTAAAAATATTTGTACTTGTATTTAGTATTTATATACATTTGAAATCTTATATATTCCTTTAAAAATGTATTTATATATTAAAAATGTATTTATTTATATTTACTAGGTATTAATATATATATATTTCATATAAAAATATATTGTATACATATAAATATAAAAATACTTATTTATATGGTTTATATTGTATAACAGATATAATTATATGTATTTGTACATATTACTAAGTATAAATATGTATTTTTTTCATATTTATAGATATACAATATGTATTTATACATATTTATATGGTAAAAGACATATAAATGAAATATTTTTTTTATTATTTAGGTGATTCATCAACCAAAACACAAACAAATGTTTCGTTTATATGTATTTTACCATATAAACACATATTATATAGATAAATATAAAATAAATACATATTTGTACTTAGTAATATGTACAAATACATATAATTATATATTTTATACAATATAAATCTCATAAATATATATTTTATATTTATATGTATACAATATATTTTTATATGAAATACATATATAATTATACCTACTAAATACAAATAAATACATTTTTAATACATAAATAAGTTTTAAAGATGTACATTGGCTTTCAAATGTATATAAATACTAAATAGATGTAAAAATATTTTTAAATACTAAATACAAGTAAATATATTTTTAAATATTATTTTAAATCTGTAAAAATATTTTTATATATTTAAAAACATATTTAAAAATGTATGTATAAAATATTTTTATATATTTAAAAACGTATTAAACAAATAATAATAATAATAATAATAATAATAATAATAATAATAATAATAATAATAACTCTTGGAATTCTACACTATATATGTAACTCACTAAAGCCAAAAATCGGACCAATGGTGGATTATTCTAAAATAAGGACGATTTTGTGTGCTCCATAACCTCTCTCACTATTCTCCAATTGTTCATGGTGTCTTGTGATTCCATTAGAGGTGCAACATTTGAGGCACTAAGCTCTTAAATGCCAAATACAACAAGCTACAACAAAGAGGTAATCTTTTTACTAGTTTTATCATTCAAATATCAAATTGTATGCTAGTTGTAGGCTTCATGCTTTAGATAATTTTGTTGCATGTATAACTAGAAAAAACATAGATCCAAAGCTATTAGGGTTGTATGTACACCATAGGAGTGTTATAGTACATAAAACCCAATAGTATTTTTAAGGGTGTTACAGTATATCACATAATAAATCATACCTTATGATATATTATGATATGTTTTAATACTTAACATTTAAACATAATATTTCCATGAAATAAATAATTTACAATTAATTACAAGAATTATATTTATTTATCAAGGATCAAATTCTTATAAATAATATATTTGCATCAAGTTGTTGTTAGTGTGAGCCTTTATGATCATATATTATCTAGCAATATCATTCTATAACAACTCTTGGGCATATAGATCTTTCAATAGATAAGGAAATAATTTGAATTAGGATTAAATATGATTATTTAATTAATTCAAATCACCTTTATATGCAAGTTACCTCAACTATATAAATACCTCTTTAGGCTTCATAAAATCCAATACAACATGTTTTAAGGCTAAGATTTTTGGTTCTCATTAGCCTCTCTCATATCGCCTAATTTTTCTAGAGTTTTAGAATTTTGGGTGTGTGCCTTTAGAGGCATTCCTAATTTGGGTGCTAGATCATTTTACCAACAACAAAAAGTTCAAGATCTTCAAGGGAATCGCAAGTATATATGATTATACTTGAAAGGTTAGTAATTATATCCATCTTGGTAGGTTGAATTCATAGTTTTGAAAGTAGGTTATCATAATAGTAAAACCTAGATCTAGAGTGCATGTACACTTAAGGATATTATTGGATGCTTCTGTTGTCTAAATTTTGTGCATAGATGCATAGAAAACCCAACAATAATAATGACTAAAAGATATCTTTGATAAAGTGGGATGTGGTGTTAAACTTGCGTGAGAAATCTTGTTTGGGATTGCAAGTTGTATGTTTTTAATCGGGTGCTATTATAGAAATGGTGATGGGGATATCTTGGAATTGACATAGATAGGTTAGGGATGGTGATGGGGTTAAACAATTCTAGACTTTGAGTGGTATGCTCAATACTGTTAAGACTTTGAGTGGTATGCTCAATACTATTTCTCTTAACGATGCTATGGATAGATGGGAGGGAGATTTAGATATGAATTGGTTATTTATCGTGAGTTGTATTATATATTACATTGATGATGTTCTGCTTTAAGTGGGTAAACTAGTACATGATGGAATAAACTAGTACCGGTAAAGATTAATATCCTTACATAGAAAGTTGAAATGAACATATTCTTAACCATAATGAATGTAATATTTCTTTTACTTTATGTCCTTGTCGGTGTCAACAATAAGACATAAATCATGTGAACCTATTTTGTGATGTGACGGTTTGGCTTTAGTTGCGGATTGCTCGTCTTAAGTTGATACAATTTCCTTAATCAAGATGAACACAAAAGCTTTGGAGGTGATACTTTTGACGACCATTTGGACGATTTCGAGGTGTTAGAATAATGTGGTTTTCCAATCGCATGACTTTACTAGAAGTATCATTTTTGATAGGATGGTGATTGCCTCTTTTGAATGATTTTTGGATAGACAACACAAAGTCAATATTAAAAGAAAAAAACAAAAACAAAAACAAAACAAAACACTTCCATACTACTCTTAAATTTATACATTTGTCCATCATAATAATTTAACACAAATAGTACTTGGAATTTATGGATACAATACTCTTTACTAAACATTTATGTGTATGTAATTGTTTTGTTATCTTTTTCCTTGATGAGTTCTAATCAAAATTAAACCGTTTAAAAGAAATTATTCACATAATATTATGAAATTCCAAAACAAAAATGATATAGATTTCGTAAAGCATTAAGGGATTTTGTTGGGATGATCAGAAATAGTAATTTTAAAAAATTAAAAGAAATATATAAATATGTAACATTTAAAAATAATAATCTTTTGGTTATAAAAAGTTAAAAGCCCTTCGTTTTTTATTATTTTATCAAATAACCATCGTGTATACATTGCATATTTGCATAAGACTACAAAAGAATTTGATAAAGTGTTCACGTGCAAACGTAATCAAATGGTAGGTCCGGTCCTTGTCTGTATATTCGAAAAAAATAAATAGAAATGTCTTGATTGGCAGAACAGGCCAATGAAAGTATATCTTCAATGATTATGTCAACAATAAAGTTATTTTTATTTTTAATTCTTTTCCATGATTTAATTTATAAATATGCTTATCTTTTTTTTATTTTATTACGAGATATAGTATTTCCTGAAATTCGTAAATTAATTTTTAGGTTAGTTTCTTAAAGGTTTTGTTTGAAAGATCTTATTGATAATTTTGCATCTTTTTTTTAAACGGATTTTTCAGTTATATTGTTATATGTTAATTTTCAAAACATTTTCAAATATATTTTAATATATATTTTTTGAATGGTTAACACATTATTGAAGTATATTCTTAAACTACTCATTTTAATGGAGGCCATTGGCCATGTGCTTTCTGGATTTTTCGTCTTTTCACATTTGTCATTTAAGGTTGGAGGGAGTGTTATTACCGAAACTGCAGTTCCTTCCCCGCCATATAAACATCATGTCATTTTTTATCACACAAGTGTGGTTTTTACCACACCATAGGGGTGGTGCCACACTTTTATTTTCATTTTTTTTTTGTTTTTTTGTTAACTATTTTAATTTAATAAAACTTATTTTTTTTAATAAGAAAACATAATTTTAAAAAGATAATATTTCATTAATTAAAAATACAAATACCATACATTACTTAACTTAAAAAAAACAAAACAAAACACACACACACACACACCAAACGATTAAAAACTTGAAAAAAAGCTAGAAATTAGTCATAATTGATGTAACGTTTTTTCACTTCCTCCTTCATCGCCAAAACCACTTCAAGCTCGGTCCCGTTCATATTCGACGTGTCCGTCGCTAATATTCACATGCCACTCTCCCTTTGTTTCCGAAGCTCTCTTTCAAAAGCAATTTGCAAAATTTTGTCCATTCTGTCTTTTATACCCTTCATGTCGGCTCCCATTTCTTTCAAATCATTTGAATTTGACGCTTTGCCTTTGCCTTTGCCTTTGCTTTTTGCTTTGTCTCTTCCCATTGGTCGGGAAGGTGGTGAAACTGGAACAGGTTCATCTTGGTTCAGATCAAATTGAACACGAGCATCTGATGTAGTGTGGTCAGACATAGATGTTCTGTTGCATTTTGAACCACTGTCCATATGCTCGTCTGCTGTTTTGCTACTTTTCCATTTCTTGTTATCTTTCACAAAATTCCAAACTTCAAGAAACTTGAAAGCCTTCAGATTTTCTTTTTGATACACTTTCAACGCTTTCTTTAAAATCACTTAATCGCTTTCTCCACTTTTCCATTGACGTTTCATGTTGTTCCACAAGTCATTAAATAACATGTCTTCCTTGTTCATCTTCCCCCATTTGGAGTACACTTGATGTTTTGAACGGTATTGTCCACGGTTCATTCCTTTATGGAACCTGTGTAAAATGCGAATCCAAAAGCGGTCATGCTTTTGGTATTTTCCAACCGTTACATCTTCTGAAATATCGATCTAAGATTGTCCCAACACTAACGCTTCCAAAGGTTCCCAACATCTAGCCTCCGCCTTCTCTTTTCTTTTTGTTGCTGCTCGAGTGGGCTGAGTTTCTGTAACGAATTCCGGTTCAGAATCAGAAACGACCGTTTTTGGTTGTGTTTGTGTTTGTTGAACAAACGCGGGTTGAGACAAAAAAATCAAATGGATTAAAATCTGGGTCGGGTTGTGGTAGTGGTGGTGTTTGTGATAGTAGTTGCGCTGGTCGTTGTGGAAAATACGGAAGCATACCGCCGTAGTGGTAATACGGAGGTGAGAAAATCGGTTGATCAAATGAAAGTATTGGGGTGTTGGTGTTTCTGACTGGTGTTTTTTCTTTGCTAGGCCTTTTGGAAGTAGACATTTTTTCAAAAAAATTAGATGAAAAGATTGTGTAAATATTTGTTTAAAGTTGGAGTGAAGGTGGTGAAATAGTTAAAATGGTAATATATATATATATATATATATATATATATATATATATATATATATATATATATATATATATATATATATATATATATATAGATGGAGTAATGGTTAAAAAAATTACACGAATCTTCAACGGTCAAACATGGGAAAATGCAACAACCAATCAGACTTCGCGGTCTTGTATGGCCGCACGAAACCGCACCCTGGGGGCGGTGTTCGTGGTCCACGTGTCAGCATCGCGGTTCCAAACCGCACCCCACACCGTTTAGTCTAAGTTATTAATTAATTTGTTTCAAATGTAATTGCATTATCGACTATCAACAAACTTATCAGCACCTAATTTATCAGTAAAAGTTAATTTTTCTACTACTCTTTCCAATGTAGTCTTAATATAAATACGAGAAAAAAGATGATTCATTGACATAGATAATTATTATCTTTAACAACAATTAGTTTCCATATTGCATTTGACGACTAGGACCATCTTGACACTAAGTTGTAGACATTAATACTATAAACTCTCCATACAAACATATTCAAATGGTTTTGGAGGCAATGATCCCAAAATACTTATTTATAGTACATAGACAAAATTGCAAAAATGGTCCATGTGGTATGTATTTTTTTGGGGTTTTAGTCCAAACCACGACTTTTTTGGATTGATGGTCATTTTGAGGTAGTTTACTTGTGACTTTGGTCCTTTGTTAAACTGAAAAGACTAAAATACCCTTCTGATATATTTTTTATATTTTTCCTATTTAATTTAAAGTTTTATTAATAAAAATATGGGACCCACCTCTCTTTCTCTCTCTCTCTCTCACACACACACACACATAAACAGGCACATACACCCAACTTTGTCTTTCTCCCTTACCTCTTGAAACATTAAATCCACCTCTCCATTACAACCGAAAGTTGCAATTTGCTCCCACCACCACCACCACCATCGGATGCTACCGGCCAAGCTAAATGATCTGCTGACCCTAACCCGATCAATGCTAACAGATCCACTGCTATCCCTTACTGTCACCAACCCTAAATCAAATTTGAGGAAAAGAACCTCTACACCTCCATTTTTTCCGGCAACACCACAATCACCACCGATTATCACCTCTCATCCATTTCCTCTCTATTTAGCTTCTCCCGTATTCTCCATCTCATCCCTAACCATATGTAATTTTTCCAAACCCAAATCCTCATATGCGAAGATTGAACCGATCTGGGTGGGGAACTCATTGGATCTGCAATAGGAACAACAATGGAGTTCAACCTGAGATAACGTGGGGACGATAGCAGACATTGGTAGCTGATGGTAGGTGGTTCTTTCCCACCCTTAATGGTTATTAAACCTCCATGAGCATCATCATCATCATCAAACCCACCACCAAGCACCATCCTCCTACGTATTTCTCATATGCCCCAAACGTGCAACGCCATTGCCACCCTATAGCTCTGTCGACCACCATTTAACCATCCATTAACCACCGTTACTACCATCTCAACACCACCTCCTTACACCGCTACCCCTGTTCACAGTTATGGGTTTTATGAGGGCTTCCACTTGTCGATTTTAAGAGCTTCTTCATGGATAAATGAAAAGAACACACAGACACACATTCACTTGCAAATTGATTATAGTGTGTGTGTGTGTGTGTTTATGTGTTCATCATTTACCTACAGGTGTATGGGTATTTGTGTGTATATGTTTTTGTTCCTATAAGTACACTTCATGGTTAACTTAAAGAGTTTAAGGCTGCAATACAGGATTTATGTATCCCTAGTAACATGAGTAATGGATATGTGTCCTTGGTTTAGTGGGTTCGAGCCTAAAAGGCATTCGATTGCTTGTAATGTGTAGAAATGGCAATGTGTACCAGGAGAGAGAGAGAGAGAGAGAGAGAGAAAGAAAGAAAGAGAGAGAAAGAGAGAGAAAGAGAGAAAGAGAGAGAGAGAGAGAGAGAGGGGTGGGTATGTGGGCCCTTACTTTTATTTTTTATATATAAATATTTATAGGAAAAAAATAAAAATGGAAAATAAATATAGTAAGGGCAATTTCGTCTTTTCAGTTGAGCGAATGACCAAAGTCCCAAACAAACTACCTTAAAAGGACCACCAATCCAAAAAAGTCGTAGTTTGGACTAAAACCCCAAAAAATGCATACCATATGGACCATTTTTATAGTTTTGTCTAGTACATAAGTGATTTACTATTAACTCTCCATATACAAACATATTCAAATCGTTTTGGAGGCAGTGATCCAAAAATACTTATTTATAGTACATAGGTGATTTACTATTAACTCTCCATACAAGCATATTCAAATGTTTTAGGAGGAAATGATCCCAAAAAACTTATTTATATTACATAAGTGATTTTAGAGGTTTCCACCAAATAAGAATGGAAGATACAACGATCAGAGGAATAAATATCTTTAAATGTCCAGGACAAGTAAAAAAAGACTTTTATTGTTATTATAAGGCATTATTTTTAAATAAAAAAATATATAATATATAATAAAAATATTGGGTCCTATGCAGCTGCCCATTTAGTCATCCCTCAACGCCCACCATGGAAGATACCAACAAACACTCTTATTCCACCCAAATTTGTCGCTCAAAATATTGACTTAAGATAACACTATATGGATCTATAATGTTGTGCTACATAAGCCAAAAGTATTGTAGTAATTGATAATGTGCACACAAGAATATGCAAAAAGTATAGAAGTAATTGATTTATTCAATTGTTGTTTGTTTATTTGAAACAAAAATTTATGAATTATATGGACCACCTCTGCAACTCTCTGCAACAGAAGATGTTAACCAAACGGTTGCAGCTTGTAATAAAAATTATGTTTGTTGTTTAACATCTGCAGACCGCGGCAGTAAACTGAAATTTAAATAAATTAATTTTATAAACTGAAAATTGTTTTCAACACCGAAATTTTAATAATTTTAGTCTTAAAATATTGAAATAATACTAAAAATAACATGTCAAATAACAAATATATAAAGTTTTTATAAAAAATTTAAAAAATATAAAAGAAACTATCAGTTTTACTCTTGAAAAAACGAATTTTAAAAAACATAAAAAAGAAAATAATAAAAAAATTAACAAAATATTACAAACGATGTCTACAAAGTTCGTAAAAAGTTACACATGTTAAAAAACATGCAAGCGAAACTGAAAATATAATTAAGAAAAATGATAAAAAAAAATTAAAAATTCAAAGTTTTTTTTTTGTAAATCAAGTTATAAAAAATTATGAAAATTATAAAAAGAACTTGTATTAAATTTGTAAATCAAAAGATTAAAAAAAAATCAAAGTTAAAAAAAAAAAAGGTTATACCAAAATTCTAAAAATAAAATAAAAACTTGGAAAGAGGCAAATCAATTGTTACGCCCTACAGAACATACGCAGAGCTTTTGTAGTCTGAAGTCTTTCAAAAAAACAAATTGTTGTGAAATAACAAATGTTACGTATATGCTATCCCGCGCGGTAAACAATAGGTTTTAAAAAAAAAAAAAACAAAAACTTAATGTTTAAGTTTAATACAACATGAAACTTCTTCAATGAGCTATTAAAATGAAACATGTCAATCTCAACATGAGTAAACCCAAACTTTTTCATTTATCCAATACAATTATGGAATTAACATAAGATGTACTTCATAATCATGTCAGCATACATTAATATCATATGCTCAGTACATACATCCATAAATATAGAACATGAGCGTCAATTGTACTGTATACAAGGGAAATCTCTTCTAAAACTTTTAAATATAACTACGTTTTTTAAATATGAATTTTTTTTAATATGTACTCTAAGGAAATATAAATATCATTAATTAAAATATTAATTATAAGAAATATATTACCATAACTAAATGTGATAAATATTAATTATAAATAATAGTATTTATAATTAATATATTTTATATTTAGTTATGGTAATATTACATATAATTAAAGCTAATCACATTTAATTATAATAATATTTCTTATAATTAATACTTCAATTAATGTTTGTTATATGTGTCCTTAGAACACATATTAGAAAATCCCTTTAAATATACTAGTTAAACCTTCTAATTTTCCTTTGTCAACACAATAACTATAATCACAACGCTTCTCAGATTCATTGATACTATTCAAATTTATAAAACAGTAATACAGAAAACCTAACTAAAAAGTTCGAGTGCTGAAAACTGAAACCATAGTTTCAAAATCGTTAAATGGCAAAGGTGCGGACAGTTAAAAATAGTGACTCTAAATAAGCAATCAAAAAAGTTGTTTCATTTTCATATCCTTTAAAATTTGATTACAAGTGTTTGAAAGATCTAAGGATGCTCTAAAAATCTAAAGGTGCTCTAGAACTTCTTAAGGATAAGCACTCTACAGGTGGTCTCAGATATTACAAAGTAAAAATACTCTCTAGGAAATTGTGAATGTGAATGATTGTGAGCATCAGCGTGTGAGCATGAGCAACTTTATATTGGGTATGAGTGTGGGTAGAAATTTTGACTTACCATTATAATATCTTGAACCTATCCTAACATCTGGGGCAAGCCCAAGATCCTAGATTTAATAGTATACTGGTCTTCCACTGTATTTCTTGTGATATCTTATGCAGGAACTTAAGGCTTGACAAGAAAGGAATAAACCAACTCAAACCACATGTGGTCAATGCCTCATGAACGTTGAAGACTCTCGAGAAAGTCAGGTTAAGAAAATATCAAGGAGAATCCCAAGAATGTCAGAATTATCGTTATTCTTATTCTGTATAAATAGTGTAGTTGATCGATGCACACACAGACACTTCCACTACTTCTTCTTTTCTGATTCTTTCGACACTTGAGCACATTCACGTTATTTCTAAGATCAACTAGTACCCGTAATTCCAATTCGACTTAATACAAGTTCTAAGGCAGGTGATTTCATCACCTCCTGAGGTTTTATGTCAGAGATCCAAAAGGATTAAGGGTTTTCAGACCTGGTTTAGAGCAAGGAAAAGGAGGACATTGGCACAGGGCCACCTTTTTTAAGGGGCCCTTTTTAATATTATGTTTAGTTTTAGCCCAATGAAGAACCAAAGACAGTCCAAAATCGATCACATAGGGGAAAAGACGAGAAGGTAGCAGAGCAGGCCAACAACGATCACGAGTCATGACATTATGTAAGCACTTTAAAAAAAGTAGAAGCCAGAAGGAAGAAGCGATTTCAGGGTTCAGCGAGATTGCGACAGAAACAAAAAAACAACCAACAACAACTCATTTACTCGATTGAAATCAGTGGATTCTTAAGTCTCAAGTCTCAACGACTCCTATAGTCCTGCTAATCTAATCAGTAATCATATCGGGTAAACGATTATGAATTATCACTTTATGTCTTCATGATTTTATCAGTTTGAGTTTTTACATTTTATAATTGAATCACTTTATCGGATTGGGTGTTTGACAGTATATCAGATTGAGTGTTTTTGACAGTTTACAAGTGTCTAATTGAATACTTGAATTGAAATATTAAATGTCGAATGAATCACTTTATCAGATTGAGAATTTGTAGTATAAATGTCTATTAAAAACTAAACCCATTGGATCACCGTATCAGATTTTCTGAAATAGATTATTAAAATGTTGAATGAATCACTTTATCAGATTTTCTAAAATAGATTAATAGAAACTAAATCATCAAATCAAATTATGGGAGTATGTTTATTGTATAATTGTTTATCAGAATTCAGAAATAAGAATGTTTAAAGAATCATTAGGTCATTACCAATTTATCATATTATTGTTATTACTTAATGTTGAAGTTCTAAAATCTTATTGAGTGTTGCATCAGATTTTTATTAGGTTTTCCTTGTAATTCTCTGTTGTGACGTACCCAATTTTCACGGCTAGAAAAAACCGATTTGTTTATGCTTATTTAAAAATCAGAGTATCTTTGTTTTGAAGAATAATATTGCGAAATTTGTTCCCAAAAACATGATAATGATATTATCAAATCATTTCCGAAGAAATGTAATTTATTTATATTAAAACATTGGAATGTCATTGTCAATACAAAAACATAAGCATAACAAAATATTACAAGCCTTACAGTAATTAAACTAGTAACCTAATACAACTTGAATTTCTCAACAGAATGTATCTTTAATATCGCTACATGTTATACAAAAAAACTGAGTTGGTCAGGTTGGGAAACCTGGTGAGTACATAGGTATTTCAATCCCACAATGTTATAACACACACGCACACACACACACACACACACACACACACATATATATATATATATATATATATATATATATATATATATATTAAAACTCACAAGATACAATTTCACCTCATATAAGCAATTTACTCCACCACGTCGATCCTCATAATGACTTGATCCATATTTTTAGATCTAAAATTGTTAGGTATTTAGTGTTGTGTCTTTATGGGATTTTTGTATAGTCTATTTTGTATCCGGGTTAGGCCTATCCACCCTTCATTTACTTTTAGGGTTTTACTATTTAAGATGCATGCATGCATCGTGTATTAGTTAATCGTGTCATTGTAAACCCTACATAGCCTCTATAGTAGCAGTTCTTTATCAAGCTCTTATGAGGCTGTGACTTTTAATCATTCGACACATTCTTGATTCACATTCTGTGTTTGACTGCTTTTTCCTATTTGAGTCTATTCGATCTTTAGAGTTTAATCTCAATAATTGGTATCAGAGCCGGAGATTGTGTAATTTATTCGCATCTCTTCTATTAAAAGAGTTTTTACGGTTTTCGCTATTATTGAATTTGGTTCAGCCGTCATCATTGTTATTGACACTGATCTTTGATCTTTATATTACCCTAAAACTATTTTAGTTTACACATCTAATTCATACAGGTTTTAGTCGATATTTAAACATGTCAGACGATTATCACGTTAACTTCATAAATCTTTCAATCAGCATTCGATCTACAACCAAAATCCCTATTCTTTTCCCCAGTGATTATGAAGTGTAGGCGTTTCACTTTGAAGATTATGTCCTAGGGCTTGAAGACAATGGCTATCTGATATGGGAAGCCATTACTGTCCAGAAGTTTACTCATACAGGAACAAGAAGAGAATTTAAAACTCAAGTAGACTATAACAAGCTTCTTATTGATGTAAAAGACATACCACAATATGAGAAGGATAAGCTGATAAGAAACGATAAAGCGATGAGTATTATCAGGTTTGCTTTGCCACCAAACACTTTTTGTTTGGTAAGTCAAGCGGCACAACAAAATCCATCTGGGATAGACTCAAGGAACTATACTCAAGTGATGTTGATCTTGACCATTCTACTCAAACTCTACTGCTTTCAGAGTTTGGAGCCTTTGTACAAAAGCCTGAACAGAGTCTAGATTAAACTTTCAATTGCTATAACCATCTTCTCAGTAGGATGATGAAGGACAAAATCAGACGTGAACTAATTGAGCAAAAAGTCACGTTCATGAACGGGCTAAGATTTGAATGGAAGGTTGTAGTCTCTACCATAAAAGCACATGAGCAGTTAGAGAACCACACGTTGGCGAAGCTTGCTAGAATACTAAGGTCACATGAAGATGAAGTGACGAAAGAGGGGAAGGTAGTTTCTGGGATGGGATCACTGGCCCTTGTTGCGAAGAGTAAAAGGGTTGTAGATGTTGATGGTTCGGAATTTGATATCTCCGATTGTGAACTTTCTAAAGAGGAATTTGTTATGATGGTGTCTAATCCAAAGAGATTCGCAAAGAAGAACTTTAGTCGCAACAAAAACCGAAACTAGCAGGGCAGTTATAGCTCTGAAAAGATAAAGGAGGAGAGTGCAAATAACTCTCAGAAAGAAGAAGCGAAGAAGGATAAAAATCTTGTGGGGGACTCCGGCTATGATTGTAATTATTGTCATGGAAAAAACTATCTAGCCAAGGAATGCATGCTGAGAAGAATGAAGGAGAAGAAGGAGGGAGAGGATGATGAGACGTATTACTCTGAAAGCTGGAGGAGATAAAAAAGAAGAAGAATGCTGATAACACCATGCCTGCTTTGATTGTGCAGGAAAACGAAGCTGAAGATGAGTTTGGCAGAGTCGAGGTTTGGTCGAATGACTCTGAAGATGAAGAGGTTCGCAGACCTACTCATGGAGGGAGCTTCGTAGCGAAGGATGAAGTTTTGCAAATTAATGGAAGGTGTTTGATGGTTACCAATGAAGTGTCAGAGATGAGGGGTTATGCAACTTATGGTGGACATAGCGTTGATAGTTGTTTCGCTGCGTAACCATTTCTTGAGCAGATAAGCGAGTGTGAGTAGGTGATCAACAAAGTAAACTCTATTCTTGACTCTCTGAATATACCTGTGTCTAGATATGAAACTGAATTGAACGACCTAAAATACACATTTTCACGTTTCAGTGATAGTCTAAAACAAACTCGTTTAACAAATTCTTAACTTAACCGATCAACTCGGCAGGGTTTCATCAAAGAGTGAAGAGAGGCACATATGGATTGAAAAATTAGACTTAGATTTGTCTAGATCTAGAGATGAATTAATCTATTTGCAAAGAGATAATTTGATGCTTTTGAAACAGAGAAACTTATTTTGTTTAATTGCTAAAAGGCTTTATTTTAAAACCACCTAGTTAAATCTTGATTGTGAGATTGGTAAGAAAATTCATAAAATGATTTTACCATTCCTTGAATTAAAAGAGGACGAAGTAGATGTTGACTGCTACAGGTGCGAATCTATTGTCTCATCTGACGAAGTTTCAGATGCATACAAAATAGGACTAGACAAAATCGAATCTTACATACAGTCCAAAGACCACAAAAACATGCTTAAACAACTTTTGGATGAAAATGACAAAGAGAAAATTAAATCTGAAACTGTAAAGAAGTTTGACTCGTTAAGCACCAAGTTGAGTTCAAAAAATAAACTTGATGTTGAAAACGTTTATGAATTCGACGATGAAAGTGATATGAGTGAAATCTCTGTGGAAGATGAGGTTGACTGCGCTGAATTTGTTAAATGTGAACCTGAACCTGCGAAAGTAATAATCTCTGAATTTGAACATTTTTCAGATGTTAAATCTAAAATTTTAAGAGAATTAGAAACTGTTTTTCCAAAGGTTCAAACTGTTCCCAATCAAGTTTTCGCAACTAAGGGACTGAATAAAAATCAAACAACATAATTAACGTCCATGGTTGAAGACGATAAAAAAGATGGTTGCGATGAGTTTTTCTGGTCAGCTCCAATCAATAATGCAGACGAAACCAAAGGGTTGTCTGAAATGACCTCTTGGAAAACAAAGAGCAGGTACATAGCAGAGCCATTGAACAAGGTTAATTCAAGCTACGGACAAGGGAGTCAAAGTGGAACTAAGAACGTTCCAAGTGACACATCGTTTGTTCGGACCGAAACTCCTACCAGAAAGCCAAAACCTAGGGCTAGTATTCACAAATCCTCTGAGCAGTTCGCAGCTCAAAAAATGCCAAAGGAATGCTAGATATAAGAAAAATCTCAGGGAAAGAAAGCAATTCTAACAATCTAAGAATTTCAACTTTTTTCATAAAGAAAAATCCAATCCAAATGCGAAAGTATCTTCACTTGCGAAACCTAAGAATTTTCAACGAACTCAGTCTACACAGGTTTCAAATCAAAAAGTTTTTCAAAAACCATCCTTTTCAAATCATGTGAAACTTGTGCAGAAAACCAATTCTCCTCTCCTAACAAGAACGCTTCACATTCAGCTAAGACATCGCAAGATGCTAAAGGCAAAGGAAAGATAGTTTCGGAGCCTAAAGTTCCTCTCAAAAGATCCGAAACTAATCCCAAGATAGTTGAGAAGAAAATTTTCAAACAACTAATCCATTGTAAGCAAAGGAAAATATCCTCTACGGATAAGAACCTAAAAGATAATAGGATCATAGTTTTTCAACTTAAAAGAAAAGATAGCACCACATTTACTTTTCCTGTGAAAACCTTATGAGGGCCCAAACAACTTTGGGTTCCTAAATCTTCTTGATTTTCGCAGGTAATACATGACGAGCAGTTTGACTTTCAATAGTACATTGATAGCGGCTGCTTGTGTCACATGACAGGAAGAAAGGAAGAGTTGAGAGAGTTTAGAGCACTAAAGGACGGAGGAAGAGTAAAATACAACAATAATTATCTTGGAGAAATCAAGGGTTATGGGATGATAACAAATGGAGAGTTTTCAATTCGCAAGGTCACGTATGTGGAAGGACTACAACGCAATCTTAATAGTGTTTTGCAGTTAGTGGTGGGTACAAGATTAAAAGTTTCATTCGACGACGAAGGATTAGAAATTATTGAAAAGGCAACCAAAATGTTCTGTCAAAGTCAAAGCGCAAATGAGAAATGTATCCCCTCAATCTGAACCCCATAAAAGGGAAGCCTGAAATTTGCTTACTTTCGAAAGCTTCCACTGATGATAGTTGGCTATGGCACCGAAGGCTCTCGCATCTCAATTTTTAAAGACATCAACAAGCTTGTTCTTAGTGATCATATGCGAGGGCTTCCTTTCCTGAAGTACGATAAAGAACATATTTGTGAAGCCTGCGAAATAGGGAAACAGATCACGAAGAGTCATCCAACGATTGTGAATACGAAAGTCATAGAGTCACTTGAACTTTTGCATATAGACCTTTGTGGTCCTTCTGCAATTGAAAACATTGGTGGTAACAAATATATTCTCGTAATTGTAGATGATTTTTCAAGATTCACTTGGGTGCATTTTCTTAAGCAGAAGTCAGAAACCACTCCAAAGCTCAAGGATTTTACAAAGCAGATCCAGATACAACTGCGAAACCTGGTTCATAACATTCGTAGTGACAACGGTTTGGAATTCAAAAACTAAGCGTTTGAATAATTCCTGACTGCGAAAGGAGTAACTCATAATTTTTCATCTCCTTACACTCCTCAACAAAACAGGGTTGTCAAAAGACGAAACCGCTCGTTGTGGAAGGCTGCAAGAACCATGCTATCATTTACGAATGTGTCACTTTACTTCTGGGCAGATACGATAGGAACTGCATGCTTTACCCAAGACTGATCTATCCTCAATAAATGATTCTCTGTCACTCTATATGAGATTATAGATAAACGAAAACCTAATGTCAAGTTTTTCCATGTTTTTGGTTCCAGGTGCTTTATTTTCAATTCAAAATAGCAAAGGAAAAAATTCGATGTGAAGGTTGATGAAGGTATATTCTTGGGGTATTCTTTGACTTTTAAATCATATAGGGTTCTCAACAAGAAGTCCAAATGGATAGAAGAAACCTACTATGTCACTTTTGACAACAATTACTTAAACAAGTTTCAGAAGAATGACAATCCATCACAGGAGAACTTTCCCAAACCGAATCCTGCTACCATCCCACTCTCCAATCTCTACGAGGAGTTCATGAACTTATTCGACAAGCCAGAAAAGGCAATCTCCTCAGAGTCCAAAGCAGCAGACAACAAGGAAGAAAAATTGAAGAAAATCATTGACGGTGATATGAAAGACATGGAACACGAGCATCCCACTCCGAAAGATCCTAAAGTTCCATCACTGACTACAGATGTGAATGCTACAACACAGGGGGAGGGCTCGGCTTCAACCTCCACACCTAATATACCTGTTCAGGGGGGGAACAAAAACTCCGAAGTCAACTTAGAACCACCTTTCCAGGGGAGAATCCGAATCCAGAAGAAGACATACATACATTTGAGGGGGGAATGGAAATATGAATGATGATTCAGATGTACAGTCAGAGTTTGAAAAAAGTGAATGCTAAAGTGGATCCAACATATGATCCTAATTACCCTCCATTGGCTAAATGGACCAAAGATCATCCAAAAACTCAAGTCATAGGAGATTCGTCTTCAGGAGTTCTTATGAGAGCACAACAAAAAGTGAAGCGAACTGCTTTATTCTCTAAAGTGGAATATCGTATGCTCAATTCGTTTATCTCCAAGATTGAACCTAAAAATGTCCAAATCACTCTTGATCATTCTGATTGGGTGCAATCAATTCAGAAGGTGCTCAATGAATTCGAACGAAACAAGGTCTGGAGACTTATTCCCACTCCAAAGGATGCATCTGTTGTTGGTCTAAGATAGGTATTTTGCAACAAGCTGGATAAATAAGGAAATGTGATAAGGAACAAGGCATGACTCGTTGTTAAGGGATGCTGTCAGGAAGAAGGCATTGACTACGAAGAAAACTTCGCACCCGTTGCAAGGTTAGAATCTGTTCGTATCTTTCTGGCATTCGCAACACATAAGAACTTTGAAGTTTATCAGATGGATGTCAAGTGTGCATTTCTAAATGGGGAACTAGAAGAAACAGTGTATGTGGAACAACCACCATGGTTCATAAACGAAAAGTATCCGAACCACTGTTACATTCTGGACAAGGCAGTTTACGGTCTAAAGCAAGCTCCAAGAGCCTGGTACGAAAGTCTAACTCGTTTTTTAAAACAGGCTAAATTTAAATAGGGATCGGTCGACCCCACCTTCTTTCGCAAGAAAGATGGTGACCACTTGATATTTGTCCAAATTTATGTTGATGACATCATTTTCAGATCAACTAACCCCAACTTAATAGCTGAGTTTCGAAAGTTAATGGAAACTAAGTTTGAGATGAGCTCCATGGGTGCAATTAACTTTTTTCTTGGCTTGAATATAAGACAGAGTCAGGAAGGTATCTTCATCAATCAGGAGGCTTATACAAAGACCTTACTCTCTAAGTTTGGAATGGTAGGAGATTCTAACTTGAAGGTTCCAATGGCATTTTAAACAAAACTAACACCTCTGGACAAGACTCTCTATCGCAAATGGTAGGATCATTGATGTATCTGACTGCTAGTTGTCCGGATATTATGTTTTATGTTTGCTATTGTGCCAGGTTTCAAGAGAATCCTTGCGAACCCCACATGACAGTTGTTAAGAATATCTTCAGGTATCTCAAGCGAACATCCTCATTAGGAATATGGTACCCTTCAAGTTCTGGTTTCTTTGTGTAAGCGTTTTCGGATGCTGATCTTTGAGGTTGCAGTCTAGATCGAAAGAGTACAATGGGAGGATGCCAATTTCTTGATGGCAAACTCATAAGTTAGCAATTTAAAAAGCAAACATGTGTCTCCCTATCAATTGATGAAGAAGAGTACAGTCGCCGCCTCTTGTACGTCACAAGTAATCTGGATTCAAAGCCAACTTCGTGACTATGGCATCAATATGAAGCGAATCCCCTTGTATTGTGATTCTGAAAGTGCCATTCGCATATGTCACAACCCACTGCAACACTCAAAGACTCTATGTTGAAGCCTTAATGAATCGATAGAACTAATCGTTTCTTCCCAATAACGCTATTAATTCACATAAGCAAAGAGCTGCCTTCCTCTTCTCACAATGAGTTAAGAATTAACTACTTAGTCACTTTTGCATAACAGAGGTACATTATTTATTTGGAACCGCCTCATACCATTTCTCTATCACTTTCATATTCATAAATATAACCCTTGAGACTCTCAGAAATTACCACTGAGGTTTATGGTTAGTACCAATTTTGTGTTTGTGATCTTAAATTCGTTATAACCACGAGTTGAGTGAAACCCAAAATCCAACACATATATACGAATTGACGGTGAACAATATAAATGTTCTAGATATTTCACCATGGAATTAATGAATGTCCACCTTCGTGGTCAGTACCATGAAATCTTTTTTTCTTTCTGTGTGATCTTAATGAGACGTTCTAGACCTAAGACGTTTCTTCCCAATAGATCCAATTTTTATTTTTTCTTGAGATTTCTATACTTGTCCTAGTCACTTAAAATAGTTCCAAAGCATACTTGTTTTTATGGCTACACCATTCAGATAAGTACTTCATCCGAAAGTTCGAACTTATATCAAGTTTTGTAGTTTGGTTGAAGATAAAGCCACCCTTAAAGTCTCTCTTGACTCTGAAGGAAGAGATCATTGCCCGGGATCCATCTAATTCATGTCTAAATAGACATCACTAGAATCCCTTAGAATAATATTGATTTATTTCTTTATCTTTGGCACACTCTCGCACGAAGATCCTTGTAATTTTCCAAACTCTGGTTCGTGGTACGCATATTTTCTTTTAGTTTCGCAGACTTGTTGATGGTTATTCATTGCGAAAGTTTATAACATAATCAACTACGAAAGAATGTAACTGAAACGACATCTTAAAGGAAAACATTGGGTATGAGAATTTAAAACGACGCTGATTTGACGCTGCCTGACACACGTCACAGCTATCAGTCACGCCTTTTTAGGCGACTTTTCAGTAACCGATGCAACCAATCAACGGATTTCTCTCACCTACTATATCGTATAAAAGGATTTTGACGGTTCATTAATTAATTATCACTTTCAAAAGGCAAACAAAATCCTCCGACGATTATACTTTCTACTGTTCATCGTCTCCTTCATCAAAGCTTCAATGGCAGCTTCTTCAGAGACTCCATCAGTTGCAGAAACCATGGCCCAGTCCTCAATCCTCAACCTCAAGGCAAATCAAAACTTGATTCTTGACCTTGAACCAACAAAGTACGATGGGTTTCTCCAACCAATCGTTGAATGCCTGAGGTACTCTCCACTCGTTATCGCGCTTACCAAATAAGAAATTGTTCTCCTGGGCATCTTTCAAAAGCCTACTCCACTGCTAGTTATCAAAAGGGAGAAAAATTGATCTCGTTCAAGATCTTCAACCAAAAGACCCATATCACAAAATTGAGGTTCTGTAACCTCTTAGGGCTTCTACAGGTTCGTGACCTAATTGGCCCTGAGAGCATCTCCAGCTTAGAAATACTGGAGATGTTCTACCAAATGGGCTACAAGGAAACATTGGCCGTTGTTTCAAAGTTTAAGAAACCCAACTTGCCGCCAATGTGGAACAGCCTCTTCACCCTTCTGTTTAAGAGCTTTTCGGAGAGGGTTACTGGCTCGGATTGTGTGAGCAAATTATTTATGACCATGATGTACAAAATCAACTCCAGCATCAATTTTGATTACGACTCTATGCTTTGGGCTCAATTGGTCCAAAGTAGCCTCTCTACAATTCAACACAGTGAAATCTCCTGTGTTCGTTTCTGGAGCATCGTCGTTCAACGGGCGATTAGCAAACTCAACATTCCAGTCTTGGAAGGCTCTTGTATGGCAGCGATCCAGATCTTTCACACCACCAACATCATCCTCGCAGACAATTGAAAGTTTAGTTTCATTGGCTTCATTCCTGAAGCAATGCTTCATGATATTCTGACTGCGAGTAACATACAGCGAGCCTATCGCAGTATACCTCAGGATTTCGCCCCTTGATAGATGAAATGTGAAAGGTCCTCGATGAGGCAGACAAACCCAGGAGGGGAGGCAAGAAAAAGGGTACGAAAGTTGGTTCGCCTGAACCAGCACAATCTTCAAGGCAGGGAGGGAAATGGAAACCTAAGGCAAAACCCTCCGAACCTCCTAAAGCTCAGAAAAGGAAAAGGGTCAAGAAAGTGGCTCGTAGGCCAAGAACTCTGACTCCGAGTGACAATGAAGATTCGCACTCAAACACGGTTTCGGAGGTACCAGTGTAAAGGGGGGGGGGGGGGGGTACACAAAACAAACAAGAGGTTATTGTTGCATCTTCACAAGCACAAGTCTCACAGCCAATCTCAACGAACCCTAAGGTAACGTTCGAAATTCCTACCTCTGCTCCAATACCAGAGATCTACTCCACTATTTTTCCATCCCTTCACCCACATCCACTGTCTCCACTCCAATCACTATTGCTCCATGCCCGCCAGTATCAGTGGGTGTTTTGCAAACTCAAACAACCCAAACCCCACTCTTCACTGAATCCACCACCACCAACACTACCTCAACTGTTGAACCTCCAGTAACTGTCAACCCAACTTATGTGGGGGTAGGTGCTTTGGGTTTTTCAGTTGGTCATGCTTCTCCACCCATCTCTCCTTTCTGCCAGGATGATCTGTACATTATCTATGGTGGTGATGATGAGGACACTGGAGGATTCACCTACAGTCCTTTCAAAATTCGGACTGAAATTGATGACGAAGCCCCCTTCACAAAAGGGCAACTCAAGGCTATCAACGAGGAACTAGAATCGTTGCTCCAATCATCTAAAGCATCATCCAGTGAAGACTATTCTCAAGCAACGACCAAGTTCTTCCTCGAGACCCTCACGAAAGAACACTCAGTTAATTTGGATAAGACAAACAAAGATGTGGATGCTTAAGCTTCTATGTGCCAGGAGATGATCGAAAAAGTCGATAAACTAATTGCAGATGCTCGTTACTTCATGAGCAAATTTTAGAGCTCATTCGAATCCAACACTGTGAAGGCTAACAAAGTTATTTCTAGCCTTGGATCTACACTAAGAACGTAGAACGCGAAACTCGAAGAGGTTCGTACTGGGCTCCAAACTGACAATGTTGAGCTAAACTTCTCCATTTCATCGAAGTTCAACAAGATTTGGGATGACTTGGCTACTGAGAGTAAGATTATGGATGCTCTCGTAGCGAAAACTGAAAAGGTGAAAGTCCTAACTGTCAAGCTAGAGAATGCTGAGAAATGAATCAACGATCTGTTGTCCGAAAAGGCCGTACTGAACAGGTGTATAGCAGATGTGAATGCACTGCTTTCAGACGTCATTGAGACTCATGACTCAATGATCACGATCACAATCAAGAAGCATCTCTCTGAAAATCTAAGGCCACTGTCTGTAATGCTCAGCAGACTGGAAGGTGTTCCAGGAACAAGCTTAATTTTGAAACAAGGGGAGAAGGTGTGAAACAATCCAAGAAGGATAATCCCAAACCTACAGTCAAGCCTACCATCAAGCCCAAGAAAGTTAATGAATCGAATGGTAAGGTAGCTTCAAAGTTGAAAGGCAAAGAGAAACTTCTCAACAAAGAACCAATATTCGATGACAATGAAGAAGAAGAGCCTGACGAACATGAGCTTAAAAGAAGAAAAGATCGTGAAGCTCAAATAGATGAGCACCAAAGAATAGTTCTCGAGGCAGAAGAGAAAGAAAAGTCCAAACGTGAAGCTCAAGTTACGCTGAAAAGTCGAAAGCTTTTGTTTCCAGTATGGACTTTGGAGCGAATCTTGAATGAAGATGTGGATATGCCGAGTCAATATTGGTTGGAACCAGTTGTGTCTTTTGATCTTCAAAATACACAATATATGCAACTGGATCTTCCGATCACACAGAAAGCCTTTAATTTTCACAGTTTTGTGAAAGTTGAGAATGTCCCTCCAACAGACAAAGGTACATATCACTTACTCTTTCCGTTCTACCTAAAGCACATGAAGTCGCAGTACGAAACCTGGAGTGCGAAAAATATCACTTATGTGAAGGTTGTTGGTCCACTTGAAACTGAGAGCTTCCCCAATGCAAATTTTAAGGTTGCTTGAGGTTCCACGAGTCAGGTGCATGAGTTTACTCTTGTAGATCTTCCATGCCTGAACCCGTATGATTGGATCATGCTGTACAACAAGTTGTTAAGGTATGAACAGAAGTACGGGCCTGGTGTTTCTCACCTAAAGCGAATGGTAGTTTCGTACATTTAAGAAGTTATAAAAATAGATGTCGAAATAGCAGTTGTGTTGCGAAGGAAGCCAACGGTACTCCCTAAAGAAGCCCTTGAAGGTTTTGACAAAATGAAACCAAGGAAGATACGAAAGGACGGATGGTGTGTGGACTTTCAAATGAAGAAGAGAATCGATGCATACTTTCACAAAGTTTGTTTCTTTCTCAATGACAAACATCTTTTCACCACTTCGTGTCTGGAGTACATCTTGGACTTCGTAAGCAAGTAGAAGGGGAACAAAAAAAGTGACAAGAATTGCTTTTCGGATATGATTCAATTGTACATCCAAGTTCGCGAGGTTCTGCTAAGTGTAATTCTGAAAGTCTTTGAAGTGCAGAAGCGAACTCATCAGTGCAGGACTCCCTCCCAATCGACGTAAAGGGGGAGATTGTTGGGTATTTAGTGTTGTGTCTTTATGGGCTTTTTGTATACTCTATTTTGTATCCAGGTTTGGGCTGGCCAGCCATCATTTACTTTTAGGGTCCGTTTTACTATTTAAAATGCATGCATGCATTGTGTATTAGTTAATCATGTCATTGTAAACCCTACATAGCCTCTATAGTAGCATTTCTTTATCGAGCTCTTCTGAGGCTGTGACTTTTAATCATTCGACACATTCTTGATTCATATTCTGTGTTTGATTGCTTTTTCCTGTTTGAATCTATTCAATCTTTAGAGTTTTAATCTCAACAAAAACGAATGATGTTACCTAATCCATACTCCCGGATAACGAATGAACGACTATGTCTAATCCATGTTCTCGGATCAATGATAAATGACTATGCCCACTCCATAATCTCGGACTAAGGACGAATGACTATGGCTAATCCATGCTCTCAGATTATTGACAAATGACTATGCCCAATTCATACTCTTGGACTACAGATGAATGACTATGTCTAATCTATTCTCTCGGATAAATGACAAATGACTATCCCCACTCCATACTCTCGGACTAGGGATGAGTGGCTATGTCTAATCCATGCTCACAGATCAATGAAAAGTTTTAGAGTTCTACCCTCCGTCTATATCTCACCCGTACTCTTAAGGAGATACCCGATATTCATCTTAATTAGGTTTATTCTGTAAGTCCTAAATCATCATATATCATCAGATACGTTCTTAGCATGTACTTCAGGCAATATCAGATATCTCACACATAAACATATATTTAATAATTTCATCAATACTTATCTTAAAATCATGTTCATGAAAGGGACTATGCACTCACTTGTTAAAGTGATGACCCCAAATTTGGACAGCGCTTTGCTCCTAGCAACTGTCTTTTCCTTCTACGTAAACTAGTATTATTATCACCGAGTCTTAGTCTAATATTTCTAGTGACTAATTATTAGTCCAGATTCATCATTAATTTAAAGTCTACTTCAATATCTATGAAGTAAGGATCACCCATATAGGACAGTTGGGAGGCAGGATCATTTCAGCGTATAGCTTTACTGAAATCTAACAACCAAGCTAACGTAACCATTCTGGACACCTCTCTCGTAAGTTGATTAATCAGTATAATGACTTGGAATTACTGATAAATCTTATCTATAGGTTCATAATAATGACTTATGACTAAATATAAGTTACACTGAAAACAGAGTAGTTTAGCTTAACTTACAGGGCTTTTAACGAAAAACTGGGAAATTGCGCAGGTAGAACTCTGACTCTAAAAGCTTCTTTTCATTGGCTTCTTGACGAATCAAAGTTTCTCTATCGTACCCTAAAACTTGGAGAAATCGAACAAGAAATAAAGAAGAATTCTAGAGAGAGTTTAGAGGATCTGAGTAAGGAAATATAAAGAATTCATCATCTATTTATAGGAGTCTGATCATAGAGTAGGCCCTAAGTTTCATCTGTGTCTTCTGCGTATCAGCTCCATTTTCTACGTTCTTTATATCCACGTGTAGGTACTTCTGAGTACTGTAACTTTCATTTAGACCCCGTCGGCTAATTCTCATTTTATCTCGGATTTACAAATCTGTATCAAATTTATCGCGCACGAACAATAAGGACTATGTTTCGTCCATTTCTTTAAAATACGAGCTCTATTCTCGACGTTCTTTATACCCAAATGTTTGTATTTACTAGTGCTACAAGTTTTATTTAGACTCCATCGGCTAATTCTCATTGTATCTCAGATTTACAAATATGTATTGAATTCGCCGTGCTCGAAGAGTAGGGTCCAAGTTTCGTCCATATCTTTCGCATACGAACTCCGTTTTCAACTGTCTTTTTATCGTTGAAATCCTATTAACGAGATCTTCAATTCTCGTTTAGATCCTTTTATCTAAAATTTCACCTATCTAAAATTCGATTTATGAGTTGTACACTGCTACGCTGAATCTTAGAAAAAAAAATTATAACTTTCTCAAATGAAGTCAGATTTTGACGTTCTCTATATGCATGCTCTCGGTTTAATGACTACTACAACTTTGGTTTAGATTACTAAGGCTAGAAAGTAATTTATCAAAAAATTATTTTTTACGATACGTAGAGTCGTGTCGGTTTATGCGTGAAACTTCAACGAGTCATAACTTATTCGTTATAAGTTGGATTACAGCATTATTTATATGTATGAAATCCTTTTGACCTATACTATAACTTTTGTTAAGATTATTTATCCTAAATAATCTTCTATCAAAAAGTCATTTTCAATGCTTATTGTCTCTAAATTGACTAGCCCCAAATCTATGGGCGTTACATCTGTGTTCTTCCACTTATATTTTACTTACTTATCATTATTTGATCGACATAAATCTATTTTGTTGTTTTCTTGATTGTTAATCTATTTTCATATCCATTTATCAAGATACTCTGTGGTATCTTGATACCTTTTGGAGTATCTTATGCATATGCTATGCAAAACCACTTATTAATCACTTTAACACTACTTTTTTCCTAAATATTTTAAACACACTTTCTTACAATTTAAAACAAATCAACTTTATAAAACAGTTTTCTGGATATTATTTTCTTCTTCCAAGGATCTTGGGCATGACCAAGATCTTCGGCATATTTCAAGATCTTAAGCACTCTAGTTTTTAATATCTTATTTCAAACATCACACCACACTTACTAATGTTACAAAATTAGGTTGTTAGTTTTTTACCAAAACAATTTGGTGCCATCCGTGGACAAGTGGTGTTACTATATTTTTCTCTTTAAAGTTACTTGACAAGCTTTTTTCATATTTTCAATCACTTACACATTTTTTCACCAAAAATGCCTTTTATACCAAAATCCACTTCTAGCACTATTTCATCTATCTCAGTCAGTTAGATCCTACCCCCACCCTCCTGCAGTCACCTCACAAAGAAGGAGCGTTAAGATCCATAGAAAGACTGCTCCAACATCCTCGTCAGTCCAATACTTAGGAACTACAACTCAAGAAATAGCAATTATGATCTTGAACAACGAGATCATATCCATTCTGACCAGGATGGACCGATACATCATTGAGCAAAGCGAACCCAATAAGATGTTGTTCGAAAGGATGTAAACACTATGCTCGAATTTGAGAAGTTTTATGGAAAATGTGCCAATTCCATCCTTGATATTACAACCCATGATTTTAAATTTCGAGATTGGTACATCCACAAAACTTCAAGTCGGAGACTTGATATCAACCTAGGCTCCCATCTTCATGGATTGAGAAACTCCTAGTATGGTAGGTCATGTCTCTCAAGATCTTTGAGGGATATTCAACATCCTGCCTGATACCCAAGATCATCAGACAAGTCCAATCATGGAAAAGCAACTCATGAAACTAAGAGATAAGATCTCAAGTGTATCGGGTGTCATTCAATCAACATCAGAGGTTTCATCTGTCAGTCATATGGTTTCAAGATTTGCACCCCTCAATGCAACATTGAAGATCCGAAGAGGTTTTAGGCACCAAACCTGAAGATGTATGATTGGACCACATATCCTGAGGAGCATGTCGCCCAATACAGAGAACACATGGAGATAGTCGTGATTCCATAACATCTCAATGAAGCTTGCTTATGCATGGGTTTTGGTTCAACCCTTAGAGGATCTACATTGAATTGGATCCTAAATGTTCCCCCTTACTCTATTATTTCTTTTACAGATTTGGTTAACTTGTTCAATAATCAAATTTCTTACAGTATGATTTTTGAAAAACTAACAAGTGATCTTTACAGTGTATCTCAAGGCACTGATGAACCCTTGGGGGATTATGTTAACAGGTTTGGCAAATGATTCCAAGATATCCCACATCTACACGTAGCAACAGCCGTAGAAGCTTTAAAGATGGGACTAAAGAAAGATTCTCCATTTTACGAGGCTCTTGTCATGACCCCATGCAAGAAATTGGAAGAAGTTGGAATATAACCTTTAGATTCATCAGGCTAGAGGAAGACATGAAGATCCATAAAAGGACAACACGTCCTGTAATCTTCCTAACAGGAAGAATGAATCTTCCTCCCAAAAAATGCTAAACCTTACTCAAGATCTGAGAATCATAGGGTCAACGCTCTAGAGGATGAAGAGGAAGATGAAATTAATCCTAAGATATTTGATTACTGTTTTTCTGTTAATGTTTTAGGTGTACTCTATGTAATGCATCATATCGGGAACAAGGAAACATGACCCCCAAAAAAATACAATACCCCATGATGGAAAGACAAGTCCAAGTGGTTTGCCTATCATGAAAACTTTGGATATCTTACTAAAGACTGTTTTGCTCTCAAAAAAGAGATTAGATATCTATTGAGAAAAGGACATTTAAACGAACTCTTAGGAAGAAAAAAGGACAAGACTAGCCAAGGATCCCAACATCTTGAAATTCTTCCGCAAAAAATATCATCTCCCCCCTTGAACACCAAGGTAATTAATTTTATCTATGGTGGATCTGACATCTATGGAACATCTTATTCTGCAACCAAAAGACATTCAAGAAGTTCCAAGATGGAAAAAGGAAGACATGCTAAGAACGAATGCATTCTTTACCGACAAGAAGGGGATCTCTTTCGACAAACATGACAGGGAGAATGACCTTGATCCACACCATGATGGTCTAGTCATAACACTTTATGTGGCGAACCATTTTATTCAAAAAAAATATTAATAGATGGAGGAAGCTTAATGAGCATCATCCTATTAGAAACACTCAATAAGATGAATATTCCAGACTCTGAGATAGTCCGAACATCCTCAATCCTAGTAGGATTTAGTACCGAAACCAAGAAAACCATTACAAAGATCAAACCGCCAATATACATAGAGGGAGTTAGCGCTATCCAACATTTTTTGTGTTGTTGATTCTTTATCTTGATATAATATTATCTTTGGTAGGCCACGGATCCATAACACGAAAGTTGTCCCCTCAACTTACCATCAATGTGTGAATATATCAACTCCATGGGGAATAGTCAAGATCAACAGTAACCAACAAGAAGCTAATTATTGTTATATCACTTCAATGAAGAACTCAATTACTATCATGTAACTTCCACAAAGTACCAAGTAAAAATTTATTTTTGAATTCAACTAAGAAGTTCATTCATTACTTCTAAAAGGTATTCAAGTATCAAAAGTGTTTCTAAACAAACATCAGAGTAATGGTAAAATCAAAAGTGTGGAATCTCCAGTGGATGCGATGCAATCATGTTGGGCCCTTCCCTTTGGAACTGGAAGTACCTGAAAACATTTAAACATAAAACTGTAAGCACAAAGCTTAGTGAATTCCGCAAAATACCACATACCATACATACATTTTCCATAGGCTACCCCATGGTCTTTTTCCTGAAGTGTCATGGATTACCCCCATGGTCTAACATCCAAGTGCCATGGGCTACCCCTATGGCCTGACATCCAAGTGCCATGGGCTATCTGCATGGTCTTTCATTAAATTCCCACAGGCTACCCCCATGGTCTTTCATACAGTTTATATGGGCTACCGCAATGGTCTTCCTTGTAAGTATCATAAACACAACTAGCATCCTACATAGTATAGTGAGAAGATTCACCTTGAAAGTGTCGTAAACAGATAACAGGCTCTCATAGTTAAAAGCAGGTTTTAAACACCACCTAAAAAGCCATACAAGGTGAACCCTTAGTCCACCATCTAAAATTTGCAAATTCACCAAAAGTCAACAAAGTCAAAAAGTCAAAGATCAAAGTAAAATGCTCAACTCTACTTCAACGAGTCACCACATCGTGGCCTCCCACTTGCAACGTCATGGTAGAATAGAGATAAATCATTCGGCTTGACCCCAGTCGCCACGACATGATAGCCAAAATGCCACGTCATAAGGATTGAGTCTTAACAGCTTAATGGATTAATTTGTTTTCCGTCCATTCCATGAGCTCCAAAGCTCAGTTTTGATTCTTCCTAAGGTCTTGATAGATAATGTTTCCAACTTTATGCATTAATACGTCCTAATAAGTTAAGATCTATAAATCTAGGTTCTTAGTGGAAACTTAAGGCATGAAGTCAACCATTAAGCACTTAATCCTTAAAGTCTGAAGTCCATAACTTACAGAAGGGTTTCCTACTCCTAACCTACCATAAAAATCAGTGTTTTATGGACATACATGTCCAATGTGCATCCCTTCAAAACAAGGTCAAAATCATGGAAAAAAAAGAGCTCAAACTTGTGTATGTGACAAAATACCCCAAGGAACCCTAGATATGGAACATATAACACCAAAAGGACCCCAAGGATCTATAAAGTTGCCAACTTTATGAAATCCATTCTTTCAAATACTCATAAAATGAAGAATAAGGGATGGGGAACCTAGATCTAAGAGCATGCAACCTAAAATTTGGATCTTGAACACTTAAAAAGGTCCAGAAATATTCTTGATGATGATGAGGCTTGGAAAATGAAACAATACACTAAATGAGCTTCCTTCTCCTTCAACAATAAAGCCTAGATTTGATTAGGGTTAGAAAGGAAGGTATTGGAGGCTGAGGGAGAGTAAACCCTCTCTCACCCTTTCCTTATATAGGGCTTAAAGCCCAAAAAATAAGGGTTTTATATTAAGATGACTGCAACGACATGACCTAATACTTGTCATGTCGTGAGGCACAAAAAATCATCCATAAACATTATTGGCCATGCCACGTTGTGAGGACACCTTTCCCACACTGTGGCCAATAAAATCTTTAATAAACATATAATCAATTATACTTGGGAACCCATATGTTACAACTCTCCCCCAAATGAATTAGAAATCATCCTCGAAGTCTGCTACTGCAAATAACTCTGGGTAATGCTCTCTCATCTCCTCCTCCGGTTCCCATGTCTACTCTGAATCCTTATGGTGTTGCCACTGCACCTTCATCAAAACCTACCTTGTTATGCAAGGTCTTCGTCTTTGTTAGATTCCATTTTTTTTTGCATCTTATAGGGTAGTTTTTATTATCATTTTAGCATCATATTTTGTACATTTGCATGTCATTTATTTAAATAATGTTCAGCTCATGTATTTCATTAGAATTCCCATACTGATCATGTTTTTATGTCAATTTCAGATAGTTTGAGTGGACTAGTGCTTTGGGAGTAGTTGGATGCGCATTTGGAGCTTAAAATGGAGCTTGGAACTTATGAAGGATGTTGAGGAATGTTTGGAAGATGTTTGGTCAAGATACATTCAATCGAATTGATCACACGAAGATAGAATATGCAATCTAAAGTTAAAGGATGTTACTGGCCGCTTTCACCCCCTGTCAGTATTTTCACCATATCTCATGAACCAACTATGGCCCATGCGATCGCATGGGGCCTTTATGCCATCATAATTTTGGTTGCAGCTTGTCTTCAAGGTTTTTTGTGCCAAAATTCATCGGGGAGTGAAAATTCAAAACATGCGATCGCAAGTTGGCCAAAATTTCTCGAAATGGTATTATACTTCATTTAAAAGGCCCGTGACACGTTTTCGGTAATACATGCGATCGTAGGTTGTCTATTTGCAATCGCATGCGCGTCATTTTTGCTGCTGGACGTATAAATAGATCCTCATAACCTTCCAGTAACCTATGTTGGCGATTCCAGAGGTACCAGGCAACGAAAATATGATTTTGGAGCGTTTCGTCTCCTATTTAAATGATTTTTGAAGATCTGAAGACTGTGGATCATCTCCTTCAAGTAGATTAGTAAGATTAGTTGTTTGATGTCTCTTTTCATTTGTTTTTATCAGATTTTAGCCACGTCTGGCTAAAACCTTAGTTTTCAGTTCTGTAAAGATGAGTACTTTTCATGTGATTGATCATTAGATCTGGTTTTTGATTTGTGCTTCTATCTAGATTCTTCAGTTTTGTTCTTAATGAATGTTTGATTTTGATTCTTGTAAATCTGATCACCTAGCTAGGGCTTTATCATTCCAGTTAATCAGTTATAGAATACGTAATTGTTCTTCTCAACTGGCAATGTGTAACAAGTAATAAATCGGTTTCGTGTTTCGAATTTGACTTTATTATAAACTGTAGAAATCATATCTTTACGCTTCCGAGCCTGTGAGAAGTATTGGATATTTCTGGGAATTTTACAAAGAACTTAATGTAACTTTTCTGATCTTAATTAAGAGCTTGTTTGATTAGACAGTAAAAATTTAGGGTTAATTCAAAGAGCTTGTTTTGGTTTACTAGTTTAGGTAAAAGAGATTATATTAGAGCTTTTTAGTTTTTCTCAGTACCAGCTTAGATAGAACGCATCTTATATAATCAGATCTGGATCGGTTACATGATTAGGAAAGTCGTAGCATAACTGAAATGTTTTTATTATTGATTTTCATTTAGTTTAATATCACTGCATTTTTAGTTTTTAGTTTTTAATCAAAACCCCTTTTATATTTTCTGTTTCTTGACTAGATTGTGTCTGATGCAAAAAGGCATTGACCATTAGGTTGTGTCCCAGAGGATTCGACCCTGCTTCCCTGTGTTATATTTTTAATGCAACGAGCAATGATAATTTATTTTATTAATACGCGTGCGACAGCGTGTTAACAAATTGGTGCCATTGCCGGGGACACAGTGTTTTTTAATAGTTTTATGCCAAAAAAAATTCGTTCAGGTACACCTTTAGTTTTTGATCCAGAGATTGAGCAACTGCAAGGAAACTGAAGAAAGAAGCAGCAAGAAAGAAACAATCAGCTTGTCTCTTTGGTACATCATCTTCCATACCCCCAGAAACCTCCACACCACAAGGCACTCCCTTGTGGAACGAATCGGATCCATTTATTACAAAAGTACCCCCCCATCTCCTCCTCAAAATAGCCCATATAAAACTTACTCCCCACCATCTTCCATTAAATCAAAACCCACAGATTCTTCAGAATTCAAATCTGAAGAATCAGACAGGAGCAAAAACGGAGACGAAGCAGAAAAGACCCTTAGAGAGTGGGCCACCCAAGAGGTCAATCAGCAGCCCCTCTGTATCACTTTTCCAGAAGCCCAGAACTTCGAACTTAAATTTGGGCTAATTCACCTTCTTCCCTCTTTCAAAGGATTGGAAAACGAAGACCCACATAAATTCTTCAAGGAATTTCGTGTGGTTTGTCGAGGAATGAAGCCTCATGCTATCACAGAAGACCAGATAAAGTTAAGGGCATTCACCTTTTCACTTCAAGATTCAGCAAGGGAATGGTTATATGAACTCCCATTTGGTTCCATCACCACTTGGGCGGTAACACCCCCATTCTAAGAGTAGTTATTTATGGTTCCCCGAGATCAAAGAGTAAGGGCGTTTCGGTCTTTTATAGGCAATAGGTTTTATTCGACAAGGTTTCGGGTCAGGGTGTGTTGCTAGAAGCGTAGGGCTTCTCGCCACCTTTTCGTGGATATAAATTTCGTCGGAAACAGACTTAGAATAAAGGAGATATGGCACTTTGAAGATATTGTCACATATGGCACTTGATGGAAAAAGTTGACAAAGTAAGGCCATGTATGCATGGGACACGCGTGGGTACGCACAGCGTAAGGCTGGGTTACGCCCAACGTAATGGAGTTAATGAAATGCAGGGTCCCTCGACGTACGCCCAGCGTACTGGAATTATGCCCAGTGTACGTCCAGTATCCAGAAACCCTAATTTTAGGGCCAACCACTATATAAGGAACATTATGGTTCCAACCCCAGCCTCCACATCTGCCCTCTTACCCTCAGAAACCCTAAGTAGCCATTCTTATTCCGTTGTTGTGGTTATTTGACCTTGGAGAGCTTGGTTTGGCAAAGGAGAGCCTGGAAGAAGAAAGAGGAAGTTGTTAAAGAAGGAGTGGGGTGGTTGGAGGTCGTAGATCTGGAAATGCATCATCTTTTACAACCCTTTTGAGGTATAAAGTCTCTTGCTTGACAATCATATTGTGTAGATCTATGTGTTATGAAGTTTTGGACACCATTCTTGTCCTAAAAACCCCATAGTGATGCATGATGTGAGATTGTTGAGATTAGCTGTCCTTTCAGACCTTAGGAGAGGTCTTGAGTGAGAAAAATGAGGTCCCAATGGCTTTGGTTGTCTCATGTGTGAGATAGGTAGATCTTAATGGATTAAGACCTTGAGTTAAGAGCTTTATGGACTTCCCAAGTAATAAAGTTTGAGAATTTATGAATCCTAGGCATATTTGGTCTATGGATCTAAAGTTTGGGCTTAAGAGCTTAAGTCATTAAGAACTTATGTGGGATTTTAGTTCAGCGAGATTACGCCCCGCGTAAATGGATGTACGCCCAACGTAGTGGGTCTGTGTCTCGACTCCAATCCGCAAGAATCGATGTACGCCCAACGTACCAAGAGGGGTACGCCCCGCGTACTCCCTCTATTGGGTTTTGATTTTGGGCCTTAAGTGATTGGGCTGTTTTTGGGCTAGTGGGGCTTGGGCCATGATTGAGCATTATGAATGGAGTAATGTAGACCCAATAATTATTATGGACCTTGGATCTAGGCCCATTTGGTGAGGTGGGCCTAATTTAGTAAATTGGGCCAATATTGGGCTTTGCATGAGAATTTGACTTTAGGTCTTGGCCCAATAAGAGGATGATGGGCTTAATGAGTGTTATGGGCCCTTGGTCTAGAAAGTTGTGCTGGTTTCTTATGTGATGGTTTTCTTATGATAGTTGGGATTCCCGACGAGTCAGCAGTCAGAGAGTTGCAGGTTTCCGGTAGTTGCAAGGTGAGTTTTCCTCACTGTACTCAAGGGTCTAAGGCACCAAGGCCGACCCTTTAAATTGTTGTTAGAGCCTGTTATGTTATGCGATGATATGCTTGCTAGTATCCTGGTAGACAGGATAGTGTTATGAGAATATGCTTTGTTAGCTCAGTATCCTAGAGAAATGGATAGTTGTATGACGGCTAGTTTTGTTGGATTAGCGCCCTGGTAGTTGGGTAGTGATTATTTATAGACCGGTAGTTGGTCTTGCCTTATGTACGCTGGTAGGAGGTTACCTGCGGGTTATGTATGTTGAGTAGTAGCAGCGGGTATTCCATCTCGGTAGGATGATAGGGCCCTAGTCTGTTGGTTCTGTAGAGCGTTATGTGGTTGCTTGCTATGTGTGCATGTCTGCTAGTGCAGATTGGCATTCCAACCCGATGGTTGTGGGCCAGGAGTATTCCATCCAGGTAGGATGATTGGACTCGTATTATGTTGGCATTCCAACCCGATGGTTGAGGGGCCTGGGGTATTCCATCTCGAGGGATGATTGGACCCATAGTAATAGTAATAGTAGTATTAGTAGTAGTTACTGTATGTATAGGAAGTGGGGCATTTCAACCCGATGGTTGTGGGCCAGGAGTATTCCATCCCGGTAGGATGATTGGACTCATAGTATGTTGGCATTCCAACCCGATGGTTGAGGGGCCTGGGGTATTCCATCCTAAGGGATGATTGGACGCATAGTATCTATTGTTGTACGTATAAGTATTTAGGCAATCCAACCCAATGGTTGTGGGCCGAGAGTATTCCATCCCGGTAGGATGATTGGGCTCGAGTTATGTAGGCATTCCAACCCGATGGTTGAGGGTCAGGGGTATTCCAACCGGAAGGTTGATTGGACCCAAAGTATGTTGTTCTTTGTTGTATGCATATGTTATGTGTGTATGGGTACTTTGGGGGAACTCACTAAGCTTTCGGGCTTACAGTTGTGGTTTATTGTTTCAGGTGCTTCAGGAGATCGTGGCAAGGAGAAGGCGTGATCGTACCGCTCCTCATGTTTATGCTTTATGTAATATGATTCTGGGGAAAATACTCTAATGTTTAAACTATTTTGAAAACAAGATGTATGGTCGTAACGGTTTTTAAATGAATTAAATGTTTTAATTTGGTTGAAATTTTTGGTCGTTACAAGGTGGTATCAGAGCCTTGGTTTGAGTGAATTGGAGGAGCATTTGTGTGAATCCAGTCTCAAATCAAGGAGAGGTTTTCAAAAATGGTTTTCAAATGGTTTTCAAAATAAGTAAAGGAGGGCGCAGAGGGTACGATCATCCGGAGCCAATAAGTTACCCCAAAATACCATACAAGTTATTGTTTTGAGATATGTTAGAACTACATGCTAGTACTAGGCTAGGGATCTTTAGGAATTGCATGATAGAGTTGCCTGAATTATGATGCCTACTAGCCTAGGGTTTCCTTGTTATGAGCTATTCAGTTTTCCTCTAGGGGTGAGGATTAAGTGCTTGCTGTGTATGTTTGTGCTTAGGGCGTTGTGGTGATACTTGAGACAAATATGGGTAGGTGTGGAAGGTAGTATGGGCCCGTACTACTGAAAGCATAGGACCCATACGCGTGTCAAGGAAGTCACAACCAATAGGTTGTTGATTTGAGGTTAGTCCTCGGTGGTTATGCGAGGGATCTGAGATTTTTATTGTTCATTCCAGTATGGCAGATGCAAGACGTTTAGAGGCAGGATCCGGTTCGGGATCGGGATCAGGAGAGGGTGGCCGGGATGGACCCATATCACCCGAATTCATTGGCCAGATGAGTATGGCTGAATTGGACGCTAGGATTCGTGATATCCTACATGAGGAGGTTGTTGCTATGTTCCGAGCTGAGTTGCTGGAACTATTTGGGTCGATCAAGACTGCCATGGTTGAGTATTTTGATGAGCGCTATGCAGCTCTTGCAGAGACATCGGCCACGACAGCCGCAGCGGCTGTGGCAGCGGCAGGGAGAAGAGCCAGTCGGATTTTTCAGTATCGGGATTTCGACAATATGAAGCCCCCTACTTTTGATGGAGTTTAGGATCCGATCGTTGCTATGAGGTGGTTGTCAGACGTGGAGGGTTGCTTCTTCACGTGTTCATGCCCTGCAGATCAGAGGGTGAGGTGTGCTCTGAACCTTCTAAGGCTTGGGGCGAAGGATTGGTGGAGGTTAACCACGGGATCTTATTCGGATGTGCAGCAGGCTGCGGTTTCGTGGGATCAGATCCAGGAAATGTTCAGTACTCGTTATGTTACGCAGGTTAAGAGAGAAAGGTTGGCTTAGGAGTTCATGGAACTAGAGCAGGGTTCAGAGTTGGTGACGGAGATCACCAGGATGTTCACTGAGAGGGCGATGTTTTGCCCGGAGTTTGCTTCGGAGCAAGCTCAGATGTCTCGATATCCGAGTATACTCAAGAAGGACATCAGGTAGTTTGTATTCGCGCAGAGGTGTAGTACCTTGTTGGAGTTGTAGGAAGCCGCTAGGAAGCACGAGTTAGAGATTGAGCTCTAGTTGAGAGAGCAGAGGCAGGCCCCGGTGCATTCGCAGCCTGCACCGAAGCGGATGAGATACGCTGATTATCGACAGGGAGATCAGAGGAGTCGCACTTGCGGGAAGTGCGGCAAGGTGCACGAGGGTAGTTTCCGTTCTTCTTCGGGGTGCCACAAGTGTGGAAAGGAGGGCCACATAGCCAGGGATTGCAGACAGTCGACTCTAACAGCAGGGGTCCGACTTTGTTATCATTGTGATCAGGTGGGCCATATGAAGGCCTAGTGTCCTCTACTGGCTGCCAGGTCAGTGCAGCCCCATCGCCAGCCACTTTGAGACTTACTGACGGAGGTCAGGGTCGAGCAGAGCCTCCGAAGGCTCCAGGGCATGCTTATCAAATTGTGACCGAGGAGATCAGATATGAGCCAGAGGTTTCAGTCGGTATGTTTTCTGCTTTATCTTGTTTATGTTGTGATTATGAGTTGTCGTTTCTTGCATGAGATGTTTAGTGTTGTATGTATTAGAGGTGAGCGAGCATTGAGGGTTCTTAGAGGGTTATCATCCAGTGTGGAATCTGAGAGAAAGGAAGGTTATGGTTCGAGAGTTTGGGAACTTTCAATAGGAACTCAGTTTCCTCGAAGTCTGGTGTATCAGTGGGTTCGATTGAGCATGCGTGTTAGCTTTGTCGCAGCGGATGGTGGTTAGTGCCCTACGTGGGGGAGAATTGGAAATTCTCGGATAAGCCGTTGGTTATAGAAGGTTGCCCGGAGCGGTTTGAACGTCGGCTATTGGGATGATGCAATGAGGCGGTTCAGTTGTTGTAAGGGTTTGCACATGTCGAGGATATGCGGTAGGTTATGTGTGGGTCGCTGGGTATGCGACCAGCCTCTATGTATGTATGCATGATATGGGATAACGGTGAGCACCGCTAAGGGGTAATGTATAGCGAGGATCTGTCGCGGTGGCAATGTTGGCTAATGCATGGGCATGTTTTCAGTATCCTTGGAAGAGGAGAGGGATAGTGGCTCCAGATTGGAGGTTTGGACAGAAGAAAGTAGGATAGAAGGTTAACAGACTCGGGAGCAGTCTGGACCGGTGACGAGAATTGTGTGAGATATAGCAGTCAGAGGTTAAGGACCTAGAGATTGTGATAAGTAGGTATGGGTGGGGTTACACTCAGATGTGGCGAACCGAAGGGTTCGAGGGTGACGCAAGGACAGGGTCCTTGGTTCCAAGTATGGTTATAGGTTGAGTTATGATTATGGATGTATTCCAATATGGGGTATTCCATCATGAGGATGACTGGACCCTATGATTGATTGGACCTGATGTGTTTGGTATTCCAACCCGAGGGTTGATTGGACCAAACATGTGTAGGGATGCGAGGGTATTCCATCCTGGGGATGAGCGGACCCGTCGTAGGCATACCTGGTATTCTAGCCCGAAGCTGATTGGGCCAAGCGTGAGTGTTGGTTTGGTAAGAGTATCGATGTATGTTTGATCGGATATGAGTTAAGAGAGAGACCAAGTGTGGTCGACTGCAGAGTAGGACTCATGGTCCTGTTTTCAGGTTGGCGATCGAGTCTAAACATTCTGGAAATGAATATGCGTGGTATATAGATCAGCCAAGCGGAGTTAAGAAGTCAGCAATGTTCATCTGGAAGCTCAGATATCTGAATTGACGAAAGTTGTTTTGCTCCTGACGAAAGAAAAAGTAGATGCGAAGAAACCATATGGAATCTGTTTGAAGACGGAACATCCAACATATATGTGTTCGTTAATGCAAGAGGATACAACTGCAGTAAAAGATGTTGGTGGCTATCATAATAACTACCAGAATAGTTTTCAGCAGAAGCTGCAATATCAGATCCCACCCGGATTTCAGCAACGACGAAATTATCAGCAACTGGGCTTTTAGCAGAACTTTCAATATCAAAACTTCCGGAACTCAAATTTCCAGAATCAGAACTTGCAACATCAACCTAGTAGTTCTAGCATGGCCTTAGAAGATATAGTGCAGAGTCTTTCCACGAGCACCCAAGCATCCTAGAATGAAACCAGAGCCAGTATCAAAAATCTGGAGCAACAGGTGTCTCAACTTGCCACTTCTATGGGTCGACTAGAATCTCAAGGAAAGTTACCAGGGCATATAGAAAATAATCCAAAGCACAATGTGAGTGCTACTTCCTTGAGAAACGGGAAAACATATGAAGGCCAAGTGCATCTGAACCAGAAAACAAAGCTGAAGAAGAAATTGAAGAAGTTCTGGTAGAAGAAGGAGATATGGAAGAAACACAAAAAGGAGCTGAACAGAAGAGTATGAAGAAGTGTTAGTTGAAGAAGTCGTTGAAAAAGATAAAGAAAAAGAAACTCCAACACTACAGATGCCAATTCTGAAAGAATATAAGCCACTACCGCGTTTCCCATCGCGACTGAGGAGCACGAAACGCGAGCGTGAGGATGAAGATATTATGGAAATTCTTCGCAAGGTTAACGTAAATATCCCACTTTTAGATATAATCCAACATATCCCTCGCTATGCTAAATTTCTGAAAAATTTATGCATTTCAAAGAAAAAACTGATATATAATGAGATTTTAAAAGCTGGCAAAAATATTTTTTTAATTTTGCGAAAAGGTTTGCCTCCAAAGTGCAAGGATTCGAGGATTTTCTCAGTTCCTTATAAATTGGGGAACCTTGATTTTCCAAAAGCCATGCTTGATTTAGGATAGGCCTGGCAATGGAGCGGGTTTTGACCCTGATCCAATCCAAACCCTTAACAATTATATGGGTTTGGAGCATAGTTTTTGATCTGTTTACCCGTTAACAACCCATACCCGCTAACCCTTTTATTAAAAGGGTCGGGTATGGATCTTCACCGATCCGCTCCGTTTATAACCTGCCCCGTATAAATTTTAGAAATATAAATTTATATTTTATATTGCCTAAAGTATACATTAAATTCCAATCAGAAGTCCAAAGAGAAAAGGCCAAACACTAAACTGTTTTTACATAGGACTCGAGGACTCACCTTCTAGACTTCCAGTCTTCTCCTAAGAGTCATGATTCATTTCATTTATATTTCATCATGTAATCACCAATTTCATTTATAAAACAATAAGTTCATTTATCAACTGGAAGAAAGTTTGTAATTGCTATTTTCTATCAATGCAATCACGGTCAAAAACCAATCGGAAGTAACTAAAATAATGATTTTAATTCCAACAGAAAGCCCTCGAGTACATAATGTGTTTTCTAAATCAAAACTTAGTTTTATTTAATAAATGTGATTTTATGATTTAAGTAAAATGTGTTTGATTATTCAAAAAAAACTACGGGTTATGGGGCGGGTTTGGATATCTGCTGATTCGGTGGATAAGGGTATGAGTTTGATTATTCAAAACCCTGCGGATTACGGTTTGGATCGGATTTTGAAATTTGTTAAAAGGGTTTGGATTGTGACAACCCGATATTTCAAGTCTATGTAATGACCTAAATAGTCAAGTATTGTAACCACTTTTGATATAATGAAATTAACTTCAAAAATAAAATGTCCAAAAGTCTCTAATTAATTACCTACTATGTTAGATGTCATTAAACCATGATCGTACGTAAAAAGAACGCCAAAATATGACTTCGTATAAGGAAGTTATGATTTTTCCAAGTTTGGCTTAGCGACAGACAGCTAAAAACTCGAAATGGAGATCGAGCGACTTTTGGCCGGAAAGACCTAAATGAGAATCGAAGGTCTCGACAATGGTTTTTCAACGGTAAAAAGTCTGGCACAGACGTCGGATAATGAAGTTATGAATTTCTAACGAAATTTTCTTACCGCGACCTTTTAAAAATAAATAATAAAAATAATTTCAAAATTTGCCGATGGAGTCTAAACGAAAGTTGTAGCGCGTAGTCTCACCTACGTGTGGATATAAAGAAAGTTGAAAACGGAGTTCGTATGAAGAAGATATGAATTTTTGAAGTTTATTAAATAATAAAAATATAAATTTTAAATCAAAATTTCGGTATTATCCGAAGGAGGAGTCACCAGGCCGATCCGAGTTACGCCCAGCGTACACTCGTACGCCCAACAGACGATCCGAGGTCTAGGCCTTGGATCGTCCATGTCCCCCCTATGCGAGGCTATGCCCCGTCCCATCCGAAGTTCCGAAGTAGTCGAGGATGCGGTCACGCATGACGCACGCGTACGCCCAGCGTAACCGCGTACGCCCAACGTACCGAGGCGGTTCCCAACCCCTATAAAAGGGATGTGAGGGTTCCGAAGAAAAGGGCCAATTCCTCTCATCTTTCTTGTGTTATTGCCTCGTTTACCGTGCACGTGATATCCCGAAGCCCCGATTTCCTTGCCCAACTCTCGAAGGTCGTTTGTGCTCCCGAGATTCCTGAGAATCCCAAGAAAATCCGCTTTCTCGAGTCGAAGTTCTGCTCGGTTTTCATCTCGCCTTCTCCGATCTTTCAAGTGAGTTCATACCCCAATAATCCACACTTTTAAATGTTTTATAAATGCTTTTATATGCTTTTAAGGGGGGGGGGGGGGGGGAATACAAGTAAAACACACGATTATTATCGTGTGTTATATAAAGTTTCATTATACACTTTTTATCAATGGAATCATATGTGATTTATAACCATATTAGGAAAACTTTCGTATGCAAAATATATCACGATAACATCTTGTCTTTCGAAACGAAAAATGTTGTTATATATATATATATATATATATATATATATATATATATATATATATATATATATATATATATATATATATAAATCAATCACTCTGGTTGTACTGTATGTATATGTGTCCATTTTTGGCACTACAAAAGTTATACTTTCATAACAAGTGAGCATTTCACTAGGGTTTACTATACAAACGAGACACACTTTTAGAAAACTATAATATGTATAGTTTTACGTGAACATCACGAACTTTTACATACTAGAAACACTATTTCAAAGAGATACATTCATATACAAGAACAAACGAACATTTTCATACGTAAATCTGTTTTATACTAAATTTTGTGAGACATTAAATTTCACGTACGTTCGAGTACACAATTCAAGTCCTGTATTATATACCAGAATCCCTTGGAGGGGGAGCATGGTGTTTGTGTATAGATCTATACGGGATTGACAACCCCGCGTCCTGACTGTTAGCTATAGTACACCATTTGGGGTGACAAACGTCAGAACATTCCCACGTTTGAAGAACGTTGTGTATAGGCAATTCCAGTCAATAGCATGGTTATAAAACTCACATGGAGTATTAAAAACACATTGAATTACGGGTTTTTTTTTCAGACGTCTTGGCGACTTTACACGTACATGAATTAACTACTTTAGGCATGAAAAACATTCTTGTGTTGTAGTTTTCGAACTTCTAAACTGCCACCCACATACGGAAAAAACATAACGTTCTAGAAACAAACATTGGTCTTCATAGAAGGCTACATTTATATCAATAGAAAATATGGGATTTTCTAGGAAGAAACAAACAAAAACAAACCATTTCATTTTAGTTCATACAAATATTGTCATTTAATACTTATGAAACTCACCAGCTTAAATGCTGATCTACTCTTTCAAAACTACTTGTATGTCTCAGGGATTTAGTAATAACAGGTAACAAATAGCTTTTGAAGAAGGGACGCAGCGTCGCCATTTTAACTTCATATTTTGGCATCATATTGTAATTGGTTTTGAACATGTAGCTTTTAACAAATGTAAACTTTCAATTATATATATGATGGTTATATTGCTTTCTTTACTATGTATTCAATTGTTACGGTACTACATGAAGTCATCCGCCCCTGAACGTTTCCGCCGTTCCGGTTTGGGGGTGTGACAGATTGGTATTAGAGCATTGTTTATAGTGAACTAAGTATATCGAACCACATAAGATATACAAACTATAAATGCTTAAGTGACTAATACCCTCTGACAAAACATTTTTTTGTTTTACGCCTAAGGCGCGTTTCGTTTAACTTAAATTGTTAGTTCATTTAAGTACAAATACATGCATACAACAACATATTTTCATGATTATAACTATACAACAAGTATTTAGACAAGTTGGACACTACGATTAAGACTCGATATATGTAATCAGATTTGGGCCAAATATAGCATGTTCAACTATATTTATCCGAGATCGGACCAATGTATATCGAGGAATGCTCGTAGTGAGCAACAAGTCGAAACTTACCAAAACATCACAAGGATCAAACACACGAATTTAAATCCTATAGGAGTATTTTCTACATAAAATAGCTTAACTTACATGTTTAGTCTTACATGTTCCAAATTTTATTCGATTCTTATAACCCTATTCTCGTACAGTCAAATGGTTGGATTTCATCACCCCGGCGACCCCTACTATCCCAACCAAGGCAACGGGGGATGGATCGAAGAGGATCCCGAGGAGGACGAAGAACCCATAGAATTGGATGAAGAGGAGGACTCCGGTATCGACTCAGAGACGGAAGTAATCAACCCACCACCCGCACAACCTCCCGTCTTCATAAGAAACTTTCAAGGATCGACTCCCGTTTGGGGAAGTCACCTCCACCATTGGAGCCACAACAAAGTCTACGCCCTCCCTACGGCATGTGTCGAGACTTCTACGTTGTTCGCGGCGGAGGTTCAGCCGATCGAGTACTCCCAGTCATGGTTGGCAAACTAGCCAACCAGTCCTACCAATCCGTAGTTCAAGCTAGCCGGATTCGGGAAGTCAACGTGGAAGTACAGGTTCACACTTCCGACATCCGTAGGCTGGACAGAGCTCAGGACAATGCCCAACTCCAAACCTAAGCATTCCAAGCGCAAATGATTACAGCCCTCTCCAAATTGAGGGAACAACAAGCCGCCTTCGATAGGCGTCTTATGGAATCAAAGCAATCGGATGCGGAGTCAAGCTCCAAGCGCAACCTACGTCGCAAGTAGTGCTTGCCAAAATCCCAAATTTTGTTATAAGTTAGGACCTCAGCTAAAAGTTTCATTTTTCTTAAACTTTGTAACCGGAGACCCTTATAGGGGTCAAATTTTCGTGATCGTTGTATCAACTATTATATTAATATAATTGGCACGCTATTATTACTACGTTGAGTATTTCGTTCCATCCTCAAAATATTATGGAGAAACCATACGCTTGTTTCATATATTCGGATTTACGAATAACTTTCATTCTTCTATCTTTGAGACTCATACTATCATCTGTTGTTGAAATATAGCGATTTAGTTCATAAGACACATTCATTTTCTATGCTATGGAATTCTTATCTTTATCTTCTCAACCTATAGTTAAAGGATCCCTCCGCATAGAAACCCGAGACGAAACAACGGTGGGGAAGAACCTATACCACCACCGCCTCCACCTCCTTAATTTGATGTTACCATGTTCCAAGCAGCAGTCACAGCAGCTGTGGCGGCTGCCATGTCACAAATCAATACCCTTGTTACTACTGGTTCGGAAATTGGCACACTTCCTTCCAACCATGGCGAGAGTCGTGGGCAATCCCGAGAGTGCACCTATAAAGACTTTACGAATGTCAAACCCCGGATGTTTAATGGAACTGGTGGTGTGATGATTTTGAAGCAGTGGATCGAAAGGACAGAATCAGTCTTTGAATTCTGCTCCTGTCCCGAGCACAGCAAAGTCAAGTTTGCAACTTACACGCTTACTGATAGAGCTTTAACTTGGTGGAATGGCCACGTTAAGGTACTTACTCTGATAGTGGCGAATTCAATAAGCTGGGAGAGCTTAAAAATCGTGCTGATGAGAGAGTACTGTCCACGAGGAGAGATTCAAAAACTCGAGCACGAACTCTGGACTCTTGGAATGATTGGTACCGACATAGCAACTTATACCAACAGATTCTACGATCTGGCAATCCTTTGCCCATATATGATTGCTCCTGAGAGCAAGAAAATAGAGAGATACATTTTGGGACTGTCGCCCCAAATTTAGTCAAGCGTGTTAGCTTCAAAACCTGACACTTTCGAAAGTGCCAAAGAGCTGGCACAATCTCTTATTGATCACGGAAGTCATCAGAACTCAACAATTTCTGTACCAGAACCACAAAAGGGAAACAACAACAACAATAACAAGAAGATAGGATGGAATAAGGGGAAGGGTGGGTCTTCCCAAGAATCCTCGAAGAAACAACAACTAGTTACAGTGAATGATGCTACTGTACCTACTACCGTTCCTATAAATCTCTACCCAACAAAGCCTTATGTGGGTAACCTTCCAAAGTGCACCAAATGCACTTACCACCACCATGGACGTTGTCGGGAAATGCAGTGCTCCAACTGCAACAGAAAGGGACACACTGTCCGTTTCTGCAAGGCCCCCGTAAAGACGATCACTCGAGTTCCCGACGTTGGTGTAGGCCAAGCTTGCTACGGTCGTGACGAGGTGGGCCACTATAAAAGAAACTGCCCGAAGGCAGTGAATACCGGCGGAGTGGGACGAATTTTGGCTATAGGCCACGAAGAAGCAGTAGCTGATCCTACAGTAGTTGCTGGTACATTTCTTCTCGATAATTCATATGCATGCATACTATTCGATAGTGGAGCAGAGAGAAGCTTCGTGAGCCAAAACTTTATTCACTTACTTAAACATAAACCTAGCATGTTAGAAAAATCATTCACTGTAGAAATGGCAAACGGAAAAACGGAAAAACGTAAAACACTAACTGCATATACATGAGTTGTACATTAACTTTAGACGGTCATTCTTTCCCAATCAACCTCATGCCGGTCCAAATTAAAAGTTTCGACGTCATAGTCGGCATGGATTGGTTAAGTCTTCTTCGCGCCGACATCATGTGATTTGAAAAAGCAGTTCGTCTTAATCTCCCTAACGATGAAACATTAGTGATTTACGGCGACAAATCAAGTACAAACCTTCACATCATTTTGTGCATCCAAGCTCGAAAGTGTTTGCGGAAGGATTATCATGCATTTCTTGCACACATCGTCGATAAAAGTCAGGAAGTAAAGGACATTAAGAGCATTCCAGAAGTACGCGACTTTCCTAATATCTTTCCAGAAGAACTACCGGGATTACCACCGCAACGTCAAGTCGAGTTTAGAATCTACTTAGTTCCAGGGGCTACCCCAGTAGCAAAATCGCCTTATCGTCTGGCACCAGCAGAGATGCAAGAACTTTCCAGTCAGCTTAACGAACTCCATCAAAAAGGATTCATTAGACCAAGCTTCTCACCTTGGGGAGCACCGGTCTTGTTTGTAAAGAAGAAAGACAGATCCTTTCGTATGTGCATTGACTACAGAGAACTGAATAAGCTTACCGTCAAAAATCGTTACCCTTTGCCCCGCATTGACGACCTATTTGATTAGCTTTAAGGAGCAAACTACTTCTCGCAGATAGATCTACGATCCATATATCACCAATTACGAGTACTAGAGGAGGATATTCCCAAGACAGCCTTCCGAACTCGTTATGGACAGTACGAATTTGTAGTGATGTCGTTCGGATTAACCAACGCACCAGTGGTATTCATGGACCTAATGAATAGGGTGTGTCGTCCTTACTTGGATCAGTTCTTCATCGTCTTCATCGATGATATACTTATCTACTCCCGAAGTAAGGAAGAGCATAGTCAGCACCTACGAAAAGTCTTAGAAACATTACGATCGGAGAAGCTCTATGTGAAGTTGTCTAAATACGAATTTTGGATTCGAAGAGTCGAATTTTTGGGCCACGTTGTTAGCGAAAAGGGGATACACGTGGACCCCTCCAAAAGTAAGGCCATTAAGAACTGGTCGACAACAAAGACGCCTACAAAAATTCGTCAATTTCTAGGTCTCGCTGGCTACTATCGCAGATTCATAAAGAACTTCTCTAGCATTGCGAAACCTCTTACTACATTAACCCAGAAAGGCGTGGCCTTTGACTGGGAAGCAAAACAAGAGAAGGCGTTCCAAACACTGAAACAGGCCTTGTGCACCGCACCGATACTATCTCTCCCCGAAGGGATAGAAGATTTCGTAGTGTATTGCGATGCATCAAATCAAGGACTTGGTTGTGTTCTTATGCAAAGAGGGAAGGTTATTGCCTATGCCTCCAGTCAGCTTAAGATACATGATGTAAACTATACAACACACGATCTTGAGTTAGGAGCAGTAGTATTTGCTCTGAAGATCTGGAGACACTACCTATACGGAACAAAGAGTACTATTTTCACCGACCACAAGAGCCTTCAACACATTTTCAATCAGAAGGAGCTCAACATGCGACAACGAAGATGGGTCGAGCTACTTAATGACTACGAATGCGAAATTCATTATCATCCTGGCAAGGCCGATGTAGTAGCTGACGCCCTCAGTCGAAAAGAATACACTGGTCGGAGAGTCAAATCTCTGACAATAATTATCCATTCCCACTTATCCACACAAATTAAGGAGGAAAAACTGGAAGCTTTGCAACCTGAAAATGTAACTGGTGAATCCCTAAGAGGAATGGAAAAGAATCTAGAAATCAAGGGTGGCGGAGCATATTATCTCATGGACCGTATCTGGACACCGAAACATGGTGGCTTCAGAGACGTGGTCATGACCGAAGCACACAACATGAGATATTCCATTCACCCAGGTTCCGATAAAATGTATCTGGATCTTAAGAAACTGTACTGGTGGCCTAACATGAAAGCAAAAATTGCTACCTTCATAAGTAAATGCCTTACTTGCGCTAAGGTTAAGGTCGAGTATCAGAAACCTTCAGGATTACTACAACAACCGGAGATACCGGAATGGAAATGGGAACGAATTACTATGGACTTCATAACCAAGTTGCCCAAGACAATGGGTGGACTCGATACCATATGGGTCATCGTCGACAGATTGAACAAATCCGCGCAATTTCTACCAATCAAGGAGACTGACAAGATGGAAAGGCTTATAAGAACTTACATAAGGGAAATAGTATGACTGCATGGTGTTCCAATATCCATTATCTCCGATAGAGATAGTAGATTCACTTCAAGGTTCTGGCAGTCACTACAAAATTTCTTGGGGACTAGGTTGGACATGATTACAGCCTACCATCCACAAACAGACGGGCAAGTGAGAGAACGATACAAACTTTGGAAGATATGCTGAGAGCCTGTGTGATTGACTTTGGAAAGGCATTGGATATCCATTTACCCCTTGTCGAATTTTCATACAACAATAGTTATCATACGAGCATAAAGGCTGCTCCATTTGAAGCCCTCTATATCCGTAAGTGCAGGTCCCCTCTGTGATGGGCTGAAGTTGGCGACACACAGTTAACTAATGGACGAGTTCCTGAAAGCGCTCTCACCGGTCCGAAAATCATACGAGAAACGACAGAGAAGATTGTTCAGATTCGTGACCGGTTAAAAGCCTCTAGAGACCAACAGAAAAGCTACGCTGACCAAAGGAGGAAACCTTTAGAATTCCAGGTAGGAGACCGCGTTTTATTGAAGGTCTCACCTTGGAAAGGCTTGATACGCTTTGGAAAGCGTGGACAGCTAAATCCCAGATACGTAGGGCCTTTCGAGATTCTCGCCAGAATCGGCCCTATAGCTTACAAACTCACTCTACCACATGAACTTAGTAACATACATCCAACCTTCCACGTCTTGAACTTGAAAAAGTGTCTGTCCGATGAGACTCTTGTTATTCCACTCGACGAGATCGAGATCAACGAGAGCCTCAACTTTGTGGAAGAACCGGTAGAACTCATGGACCGAGAGGTCAAACAAACGAAACAAAGTCGCATACCCATCGTGAAGGTTCGCTGGAACGCCAAGCGAGGACCTGAATTCACATGGGAACGCGAAGTTCAGATAAAACAAAAGTACCCTCATCTTTTTCTCTGATTTCCAAGTATCTTTCTTACTTTAAATTTCGGGACGAAATTCCCTCTAACGTGGGGATGATGTGACAACCTGATATTTCAATTCTATGTAATCACCTAAAAAGTCAAGTATTGTAACCACTTTTGATATAATGAAATTAACTTCGAAAATAAAATGTCCAAAAGTCTCTAATTAATTACCTACTATGTTAGATGTCATTAAACCGTGATCGTACGTAAAAAGAACGCCCAAATCTCACTTCATATAAGGAAGTTATTATTTTCCAAGTTCGGCTTAGCGACAGACAGCTAAAAACTCGAAACGGAGATCGAGCGACTTTTGGCCGGAATGACCTAAATGAGAATCGAAGGTCTCGACAATGGTTTTTCAACGGTAAAAAGTATGGCAAAAACAGACGTCGGATAATGAAGTTATGAATTTCTAATGAAATTTTCTTACCACGACCTTTTAAAAATAAATAATAAAAATAATTTCAAAATTTGCCGATGGAGTCTAAACGAAAGTTGTAGAGCGTAGTCTCACCTACGCGTGGATATAAAAAAACATATAAAACGGAGTTTCTATGAAGAAGATATGAATTTTTGAAGTTTATTAAATAATAAAAATATAAATTTTAAATCAAAATTTCGGTATTATCCGAAGGAGGAGTCACCAGGCCGATCCGAGTTACGCCCAGCGTACTCGAGGTCTAGGCCTCGGATCGTCCACGTCGCCCCTATGCGAGGCTATGCCCCGTCCCATCCGAAGTTCCAAAGCAGTCGAGGATGCGGTCACGCATGACGCATGCGTACGCCCAGCGTAACCGCGTACGCCCAGCATACCGAGGCGGTTCCCAGCCCCTATAAAAGGGATGCGAGGGTTCCGAAGAAAAGGGCCAATTCCTCTAATCTTACTTGTGTTATTGCCTCGTTTTCCGTGCACGTGATATCCCGAAGCTCCGGTTTCCTTGCCCAAGTCCCGAAGGTCGTTTGTGCTCCCGAGATTCCCGAGAATCCCAAGAAAATCCGCTTTCTCGAGTCAAAGTTCTGCTCGGTTTTCATCTCGCCTTCTCCGATCTTTCAAGTGAGTTCATACCCCTATAATCCACACTTTTAAATGTTTTATAAATGCTTTTATATGATTTTAAGGGGGGAATACAAGTAAAACACACGATTATTATCGTGTGTTATATAAAGTATCATTATACACTCTTTATCAATGGAATCATATGTGATTTATAACTATATTAGGAAAACTTTCGTATGCAAAATATATCACGATAACATCTTGTCTTTTGAAACGAAAAATGTTGTTATATATATATATATATATATATATATATATATATATATATATATATATATATATATATATATATATATATATATATATATATATATATAAATCAATCACTCTGGTTGTACTGTATGTATATGTGTCCATTTTTGGCACTACAAAAGTTATACTTTCATAACAAGTGAGCATTTCACTAGGGTTTACTATACAAACGAGACACACTTTTAGAAAACTATAATAGGTATAGTTTTACGAGAACATCACGAACTTTTACATACTAGAAACACTATAATAGGTATAGGCATGAAAAACATTCTTGTGTTGTAGTTTTGGAACTTCTAAACTGCCTCCCACATACGGAAAAACATAACTTTCTAGAAACAAAAATTGGTCTTGATAGAAGGCTACATTTATATCAGTAGAAAATATGGGATTTTCTAGGAAGAAACAAACAAAAACAAACCATTTCATTTTAGTTCATACAAATATTTTCATTTAATACTTATGAAACTCACCTGCTTAAATGTTGATCTACTCTTTCAAAACTACTTGTATGTCCCAGGGATTCAGTAATAACAGGTAACAAACAGCTTTTGAAGAAGGGACGCAGCGTCTCCAGTTTAACTTCATATTTTGGCATCATATTGTAATTGGTTTTGAACATGTAGCTTTTATCAAATGTAAACTTTCAATTATATATATGATGGTTATATTGCTTTCTTTACTATGTAAATAATTGTTACGGTACTACATGAAGTCATCTGCCCCTGAACGTTTCCGCCGTTCCGGTTTGGGGGTGTGACATGGATCAAGGTTGATTCGCTCCAAACCCGCCCCATTGTCAGGTCTAATTTAGGAGCTTCAGTCAATGTCCTTCCCTATTGTGTTTTTGAAAAATTATAAATGAGAACTTTACAAAAGACCGAGACAATTATGCAGTTGACTGACCACTCGACAGTACACCCAAAAGATGTGCTTGAGGATGTTCTTGTCCAAGTGGGTGAGCTTATTTTTCCTGCTTAGTTTTATATATTAGACATGAGAAACTTGGACACTTCAGATACAAACTCAATTATTTTAGGAAGACCATTTATGAAAACTTCAAAAACAATAATAGATGCTTTTAATGGCACAATTTCAATGGAGTTTGACGAGGAAGTAGTTAACTTTAAAATGAATGATGATGGTTTTCCTTCTTATAATGCTTTTATTAATTTTTTGGGAACCGGCAGTCCTTCGTCTAAGGACTGCTGTGAGTTTTCTAATGCTTTTGGGGTTATTTTTAGACAGAAAATTATGTGATGATACATCAAAGGAGCTGAAACGAGATAAACATAGGGAGGTGAAAGAGAATGTGATTTCTGCTGGAGGAGTTGGTACAAAGTTGATAAAAAAAGATAAGCTTGGGGAGGATAAGAAAAAGGTGATTTCTAACACGAAGCTGAAAAAGAAAATTCAAAAAAAGAAGAAGTTAGGTTCTGTCAAGAAGACGGAAAAAGAAAAAGGCTCAAAAATCTAAAATTTGAGTTATTTAATAAAGATCATGAGTTTTTCCCAGTTGATGTACAAGTATCAGATCCCAAAATTCTGCCATATTTCGGACGTCATAGGCAAAACATGTGATCGCAAATATGGTTCATGCGATCGCATGGGGTCTTTATGCGATTGTAACTTTGGTCGCAGCTTGTCTTCGACGTTTTTTTGTGCCAAAATTTCATCCAGGAGTGAAAATTCAAAACATGCGATTGCAGGTTGTGCCCATGCGATCGCAGGTTGGCCAAAATTTCTCGAAATGGTTTTATACTTCATTTAAAAGGCATGTGACACGTTTTCGGTAATACATGCGATCGTAGGTTGTCTATATGCAATCGCATGCGCGTCGTTTTTGCTGCTAGATGTATAAATAGATCCTCATAACCTTCCAGTAACCTATGTTGGCGATTCCAGAGGTACCAGATGACGAAAATATTATTTTGGAGGAATTTCTTCTCCTATTTAAATGATTTTTGAAGATCTGAAGACTGTGGATTGTCTCCTTCAAGTAGATTAGTAAGATTAGTTGTTTGATGTCTCTTTTCATTTGTTTTTATCAGATTTTAGCCATGTCTGGCTAAAACCTTAGTTTTCAGTTCTGCAAAGATGAGTACTTTTCATGTGATTGATCATTAGATCTGGTTTTTGATTTGTGCTTCTATCTAGATTCTTCAGTTTTGTTCTTAATGAATATTTGATTTTGATTCTTGTAAATCTGATCACCTAGCTAGGGTTTTATCATTCCAGTTAATCAATTATAGAATACGCAATTACTCTTCTCAATTGGTAATATGTAACAAGTAATAAATTAGTTTCGTGTTTGGGATTTAACTTTATTATATACTGTAAAAATCATATCTTTACGCTCCCGAGCCTATGAGAAGTATTGGATTTTGCTGGGAATTTTACAAAGAACTTAATGCAACTTTTTCTGATCTTAATTAAGAGCTTGTTTGATTAGACAGTAGAAAGTTAGGGTTAATTCAAAGAGCTTGTTTTGGTTAACTAGTTTAGGTAAAATAGATTATACTAAGCTTGTTAGTTTTTCTCAGTACCAACTTAGATAGAATGCATCTTAAATAATCAGATCTGGATTGTTTACAATGTGAGTGCATGTTGCATAGCCCGGCAATCTTATTGGTATGTAATATCAGATTTTGCACTTTGAATTCATATCCCTAACGTTGTCATTTCTCTGATAGGTTTTACTATAATTTCCAATAATAACCTTAGCAATCAAGTGGCTAGACACTCTTTTGTTTGCTTGTCAATGCTTCGGGTGAAACTATGTTGAAGAACATGTGTGTTTGTCAACAATTTTTGTGACTTGGAAAAGTCCATTACATGATTTGATTTTCTTTACCTTAATCAACTAAGAACATTTTTTTCTCATAACAAACAACTCAAACCTTCCTTTGGTCAAAGTGGTTGTCTTAATTGAAAACCTCCCTCAAGGCATTTTCTCTAATAGCCACTTTAAGAGCTTATTTGTTTGAGAACATTTGTGGAACTTTGATCTTTTAACTAGGGTCTGGCTCTGTGACAGTCATGAATTTAACAAGGCCTAGACATGACGATAAAAGGGGGCATACCATACAATAAGGTATCTGAAAACCTATGTATAGGTTCATCATCCGACTTTTCTCCACTATCATTACTTTCTAGGTCGGGTATATCTAAACGAAATTATATCGGATCTTCGTAAGCAACTAGATTGACATCATTTAAAAATGGGACTTCTTCTTGGTTTTCAGTTTCACCTACTTTACAGGCCTCATTAAGTTGGACTTGTTGTTGGTGTTTAGTATTATCATGTGCACCCACATCATCCTCACCAACATACTTAAAATTTTTAAAATCCACATAGTGAATCAGTGACTGCAACACATTTTCATTTGCATCAACACTATGAAACTAAGGTACATTAGGAGTAATAAATGTATGTATTGGGTTGTTGCTCCCTTTTCTGCTAGATATGTTTTTAGCAAATGGTTTTCCTCTATCATCGTCTTCATTAGCATCATCACCTTTAACAACCACTACATACACATTCATAGGTTTTTTCAATCTCTTTAATTACATCAATCAAGTGTCTAACATCACCATCAATAACTATAACTATAAAATATTGAATTTCAGGATGTTATAAAAACAAGACAAATATTGGACTTATCTAACAAATCAATCTTACTTTTTACCAAATAATTTTTTTTTTCAAAAATCTCACACCAAAGTTCAACATTCTCTAAATCTTGGTGACCAAACATATCTTAGTTGATAACCAATTATTTCCAACTTCGTTATAACCGCAATAAAATATGACTCATACTGTTTTGTAAAAAATGTAATTGAAGAAAAAATATAAAAAACACTAATATTCTATTTTTATCTATATTTTATATATGCACACTAACAACGAAATTATAGGTAAACATATCAGAAAAACATACAAAATCATAATCAAACTGATTTTATTGAAAAACATATAAAAGAAAAAAAAAAGTTTAAAAGAAAATTATAGGTGACTTTTACCTATCTACAATTATAAGAAAAAATGAAAAAAAAAATCTAGTTTTCTATACCCGTGCACAATTAGGCTGAGATGAGCCAAAAATCGGTCCAAATCGCTGTTGGAGAGGTTCAAATCGTAAGTGAATCTAATGGCATGCGATTTATATGAACTGATTTTTAACTAACTTTTACTAAATCACTTAATAATTTTACTATATTTATAATTTTCTCTAATTTATATTCATTTACTTATATTCTCAAATATTCATTTGGTATTTTTATAATTATTCTAAAAACATATTCATTGATTAGTAGTCGATGGCAATTGGTTAAGGGTAGTCAATGTGCAATCAGAATTTTGTCAGGAAACGAGAGAATGCACCTCTGAATTTCCCTTTTCACCCCTCTTGTCAGTTTTGTTTTCTGGAGAGCAATCGAGTGCCAATGGAAGGGACCACTTTTTCTTTTTCTAAATATTACGCAATTAAATCAATTTCAAATATCCAAAAACATTACCTCCAGGTTTTCTTCATGGGCCACATTTCATTAACAAGACTTAATAAATACAAGAGTAAATTACAGTTATGGTCCTTGTGGTTTGGTCAGATTCTCACTCCATAAGTTATTGAAATTAAAAATCGATGTTAACATGTAGAGAAGATCATCGTATCATCGTATCTTTATGTCAATAAGGGTGGATTGGCGTATATTTTTTTA